>NW_018398310.1:8933-9053 GCF_002168275.2 Theobroma umbraticum | reverse complement strand
ACTTAAAATCAATTATGAGATTATAAAACCATTAAAACGAGTAATAAGACTTTTAAAGGAATGAATGACTATAAAAAGACTTTTCTTGTCAATGAATGGTTTTTTCTTCACGTTTCTCAA
>NW_018398310.1:8606-8785 GCF_002168275.2 Theobroma umbraticum | reverse complement strand
TCACGTTTCTCGAGGTAGACATTTAGTTGTAGTCTTCTCTAACTAAAAATATAAAAAATTTAACTGAAAATCAATTATGAGATTATCTAACTATTTAAAGCGATTAATAAGGCTTTTAAAGGAATGGGTGACTATAAGTAGAATTTTCTTGCTAATGAATGCTTTTTTCTTCATATTTC
>NW_018398310.1:8069-8192 GCF_002168275.2 Theobroma umbraticum | reverse complement strand
AAGGAATGGGTGACTATAAATGGACTTTTCTTGTCAATGAAAGGTTTTTTTTCGTGTTTCTCAACGTAGACATTCAATTATAATCTGTTTTAACCAATAATGTAAAACAACTTGAACCTAAAA
>NW_018398310.1:7845-7969 GCF_002168275.2 Theobroma umbraticum | reverse complement strand
GAGATTATAAAACCATTTAAAGCGAGTAATAAGGCTTTTAAAGGAATGAGGGACTATAAAAAGACTTTTTTTGTCAATGAATGGTTTTTTCTTCACGTTTCTCAAGGTAGACATTCAATTATAA
>NW_018398310.1:7551-7713 GCF_002168275.2 Theobroma umbraticum | reverse complement strand
GAGACTATAAATGAGCTTTCCTTGCCAACGAATACTTTTTTCTTCACCTTTCTCAAGGTAGACATTTAGTTGTAGTCTTCTTTAACTAAAAATAAAAAAATTCAACTAAAAATCAATTATGAGATTATCTAACCATTTAAAGCGAGTAATAAGGCTTTTAAA
>NW_018398310.1:7149-7319 GCF_002168275.2 Theobroma umbraticum | reverse complement strand
AACCATTTAAAGCAAATAATAAACCTTTTAAAGGAATGGGTGACTATAAATGGACTTTTCTTGTCAATTAATGCTTTTTTAGTCATGTTTCTCAAGGTAGACCTTCAATTATAATTGGTTTTAAGCAATAATGTAAAAAAACTTGAACCTAAAATCAATTTTAAGATTAG
>NW_018398310.1:6885-7128 GCF_002168275.2 Theobroma umbraticum | reverse complement strand
TAAGGCTTTTGAAGGAATAGGAGAGTATAAATGAGCTTTCCTTGCCAATGAATGTTTTTTTCTTCACGTTTTTCTAGGTAAACATTCAGTTGTAGTCTGTTTTAACCAAAACTATTAAAAAATTTAACTTAAAATCAGTTATGAGATTATAAAACCATTTAAAGTGATTAGTAGGGCTTTTAAAGGAATGGGTGACTATAAATAGACATTTCTTGCTAATGAATGCTTTTTTCTTAATGTTTC
>NW_018398310.1:6334-6472 GCF_002168275.2 Theobroma umbraticum | reverse complement strand
TTTCTCGAGGTAGACATTTAGTTGTAGTCTGCTTTGACTAAAAATATTAAAAAATTCAACTTAAAATCAATTATGAGATTATCTAACCATTTAAAGTGAGTAATAAGGCTTTTAAAGGAATGGGTGACTATAAATGGG
>NW_018398310.1:6031-6239 GCF_002168275.2 Theobroma umbraticum | reverse complement strand
AAAAAATACAACTTAAAATCTATTATGAGATTATAAAACCATTTAAAGTGATTAATAACTTTTTTTAAGGAATGGGCAACTATAAATAGACTTTTCTTGTTAATGAGTACTTTTTTCTTCACGTTTCTCGAGGTGGACTATCAGTTATAGTCTGTTTTAATAAAAAATATTAAAAAATACAACTTAAAATCAATTATGAGATTATAAA
>NW_018398310.1:5917-6021 GCF_002168275.2 Theobroma umbraticum | reverse complement strand
GCGATTAATAAGGCTTTTAAAGGAATGAGTGACTATAAATAGACTTTCTTGCTAATGAATGCTTTTTTCTGAATGTTTCTCCAGGTACACAATCAGGTATAGTC
>NW_018398310.1:5702-5817 GCF_002168275.2 Theobroma umbraticum | reverse complement strand
TAATATTTTTGGTTAAATCAGACTACAACTGAATGTCTAGCTCAAAAAACATAAAGAAAAAAGTATTCATTGGCAAGAAAAGCCCGTTTATAGTCACCCATTCCTTTAAAAGCCT
>NW_018398310.1:5497-5692 GCF_002168275.2 Theobroma umbraticum | reverse complement strand
TTTAAATGGTTTTATAATCGCATAATTGATTTCAAGTTAAATTTTTTAATATTTTTGGTTAAATCAGAGTACAACTAAATGTCTACCTCGAGAAAGATGAAGAAAAAAACATTCATTGGCAAGAAAAGCCCATTTTTGGTCTCCTATTTCTTCAAAAGCCCTATTACTCGGTTTAAATGGATTTCTAATCTTAAA
>NW_018398310.1:5406-5487 GCF_002168275.2 Theobroma umbraticum | reverse complement strand
GGTTCAAGTTTTTTTACATTATTGGATAAAACTGATTATAATTGAGGGTCTACCTTGAGAAACGTGAAGAAAAAAGCATTT
>NW_018398310.1:5321-5396 GCF_002168275.2 Theobroma umbraticum | reverse complement strand
AAAGTCCATTTATAGTCACCCATTCCTTTAAAAGATTTATTACTAGCTTTAATTGGTTTTATAATCTCATAATTG
>NW_018398310.1:5183-5311 GCF_002168275.2 Theobroma umbraticum | reverse complement strand
GAATTTTTTTACATTTTTGATTAAAACAGACTATAACTAAATGTTTACATCAAGAAATTTGAAGAAAAAAGCATTCATTAGCAAGAAAAGTCTTTTTATAGTCACCTATTCCTTTAAAAGCCTTATTA
>NW_018398310.1:4758-4870 GCF_002168275.2 Theobroma umbraticum | reverse complement strand
TTGGTAAGAAAAGCCCATTTATAGTCTCCTATTCCTTCAAAAGCCTTATTACTCACTTTTAATGGATTTTTAATCTTAAAATTGATTTTAGGTTCAAGTTTTTTTGCATTGT
>NW_018398310.1:4641-4748 GCF_002168275.2 Theobroma umbraticum | reverse complement strand
AGATTATAATTGAAGGTCTACCTTGACAAACGTAAAGAAAAAACCATTCATTAGCAAGAAAAGTCCATTTATAGTCATCCATTACTTTAAAAGGTTTATTACTTGCT
>NW_018398310.1:4482-4631 GCF_002168275.2 Theobroma umbraticum | reverse complement strand
TATAATCTCATAATTGATTTTAAGCAGAATTTTTTTATATTTTTGGTTAAAACAAACTATAACTAATTGTGTATCTCAAGAAACGTGAAGAAAAAAGCACTCATTAGCAACAAAAGTCTATTTATAGTCACCCATTCCTTTAAAAGCCT
>NW_018398310.1:4269-4382 GCF_002168275.2 Theobroma umbraticum | reverse complement strand
AGGTAAACATTCAGTTGTAGTCTGCTTTAACCAAAACTATTAAAAAATTTAACTAAAAGTCAATTATGAGATTATAAAACCATTTAAAGTGATTAATAGGGCTTTTAAAGGAA
>NW_018398310.1:3812-3932 GCF_002168275.2 Theobroma umbraticum | reverse complement strand
AGTAATAAGGCTTTTAAAGGAATGAGTGACTATAAAAAGACTTTTCTTGTCAATGAATTGTTTTTTCTTCACGTTTCCCAAGGTAGACATTCAATTATAATCTGTTTTAACCAATAATGT
>NW_018398310.1:3426-3548 GCF_002168275.2 Theobroma umbraticum | reverse complement strand
GTGACTATAAATAGACTTTTCTTGTTAATGAGTGCTTTTTTCTTCATGTTTCTCGAGGTAGACAATCACTTATAGTCTGTTTTAATCAAAAATGTAAAAAAAATCAACTTAAAATCAATTAT
>NW_018398310.1:3246-3416 GCF_002168275.2 Theobroma umbraticum | reverse complement strand
AACCATTTAAAGCAAATAATAAACCTTTTAAAGGAATGGGTGACTATAAAAGGACTTTTCTTGTCAACAAATGAGTTTTTAGTCACGTTTCTCAAGGTAGACCTTTAATTATAATCGATTTTAAGCAATAATGTAAAAAAACTTGAACCTAAAATCAATTTTAAGATTAG
>NW_018398310.1:3091-3236 GCF_002168275.2 Theobroma umbraticum | reverse complement strand
AAAGTGAGTAATAAGGCTTTTGAAGGAATAGGAGAGTATAAATGAGCTTTCGTTGCCAATGAATGCTTTTTTCTTCACGTTTCTATAGGTAGACATTCAGTTGTAGTCTACTTTAGCCAAAACTATTAAAAAATTTAACTTAAAA
>NW_018398310.1:2972-3081 GCF_002168275.2 Theobroma umbraticum | reverse complement strand
GATTATAAAACTATTTAAAGTGATTAATAGGGCTTTTAAAGGAATGGGTGACTATAAATAGGCTTTTCTTGCTAATGAATACTTTTTTCTTAATGTTTCTCGAGGTAGA
>NW_018398310.1:2575-2740 GCF_002168275.2 Theobroma umbraticum | reverse complement strand
CAATTATCAGATTATAAAACCATTTAAAGAGAGTAATAAGGCTTTTAAAGGAATTAATGACTATAAAAAGACGTTTCTTGTCAATGAATGGTTTTTTCTTCGCGTTTTTTAAAGGTAGACATTCAATTATAATCTGTTTTAACCAATAATGTAAAAAAACTTGAA
>NW_018398310.1:2427-2544 GCF_002168275.2 Theobroma umbraticum | reverse complement strand
TTAAAGTGAGTAAGAAGGCTTTTGAAGGAATAGGAGACTATAAATGAGCTTTCCCTGCCAACGAATGCTTTTTTCTTCACGTTTCTCCAGGTAGACATTTAGTTGTAGTCTGCTTTA
>NW_018398310.1:2347-2417 GCF_002168275.2 Theobroma umbraticum | reverse complement strand
TTAAAAAATTTAACTTAAAATCAATTATAAGATTATCTAACCATTTAAAGTGAGTAATAAGGCTTTTAAA
>NW_018398310.1:2152-2337 GCF_002168275.2 Theobroma umbraticum | reverse complement strand
ACTATAAATGGACTTTTCTTGTCAATGAATGCGTTCTTCTTCACGTTTCTCGAGGTAAAGATTGAGTTGTAGTCTGATTTAACCAAAAATATTAAAAAATGCAACTTAAAATCTATTATGAGATTATAAAACCATTGAAAGTGATTAATAACGCTTTTTAAGGAATGGGCAACTATAAATAGACT
>NW_018398310.1:2067-2142 GCF_002168275.2 Theobroma umbraticum | reverse complement strand
ATGAGTACTTTTTTCTTCATGTTTCTCGAGGTGGACAATTAATTATAGTCTGTTTTAATAAAAAATATTTAAAAA
>NW_018398310.1:1931-2057 GCF_002168275.2 Theobroma umbraticum | reverse complement strand
AATCAATTATGAGATTATAAAACCATTTAAAGGGATTAATAAGGCTTTTAAAGGAATGGGTGACTATAAATAGACTTTCTTGCTAGTGAATGCTTTTTCTGAATGTTTCTCCAGTTATACAATCGG
>NW_018398310.1:1771-1921 GCF_002168275.2 Theobroma umbraticum | reverse complement strand
TTTAAAGGAATGGGTGACTATAAAGGGGCTTTTCTTGCCAATGAATACTTTTTTCTTCACGTTTCTTAAGGTAGAGATTCAGTTGTAGTCTGATTCAACCAAAAATATTAAAAAATACAACTTAAAATCAATTATGAGATTATAAAACCA
>NW_018398310.1:1449-1745 GCF_002168275.2 Theobroma umbraticum | reverse complement strand
TGGGTGACTATAAATAAACTTTTCTTGCTAATGAATGCTTTTTTCTTCACGTTTCTTGGGGTAGACATTCACTTGTAGTTTGTTTCAGCCAAAAATATTAAAAAATTCAACTTAAAATCAACTATGAGATTATAAAACCATTTAAAGCGATTAATAAGGCTTGTAAAGGAATGGGCAACTATAAATTGACTTTTTTTGCTAATGAGTGCTTTTTTCTTCATGTTTCTGAAGGTAGCAATCAGTTTTAGTCTGTTTTAATAAAAAATGTTTAAAAATTCAACTTAAAATGAATTATG
>NW_018398310.1:1326-1439 GCF_002168275.2 Theobroma umbraticum | reverse complement strand
ACCATTTAAAGCAAGTAATAAAGCTTTTAAAGAAATGGGTGACTATAAATGGACTTTTTTTGTCAATGAATGGTTTTTTCTTCACATTTCCCAAGGTAAAAATTCAATTATAA
>NW_018398310.1:837-990 GCF_002168275.2 Theobroma umbraticum | reverse complement strand
TAATCAAAAATATTAAAAAATTCAACTTAAAATCAATTATGAGATTGTAAAACCTTTTGAAGAGATTAATAAGGCTTTTAAGGGAATGAGTGACTATATATAGACTTTTCTTGCTAATGAATGCTTTTTCCTTCATGTTTCTCGAGGTAGACA
>NW_018398310.1:130-314 GCF_002168275.2 Theobroma umbraticum | reverse complement strand
TATAAAACCATTTAAAGCGAGTAATAAGGCTTTTAAAGGAATGGTTGACTATAAGTGGGCTTTTCTTGTTAATGAATGCTTTTTTCTTCACATTTCTTGAAGAAGACATTCAGCTGTAGTCTGATTTAATCAAAAATATTAAAAAATTAAACTTAAAATCAATTATCAGATTATAATATCATTT
>NW_018398310.1:0-113 GCF_002168275.2 Theobroma umbraticum | reverse complement strand
TTTAAAGGAATGGGTGACTATAAATGGACTTCTCTTGTCAATGAATTATTTTTTCTTCGTGTTTCTCGAGGTAAACATTCACTTGTAGTCTATTTAAGCCAAAAGTATTAAAA
>NW_018398309.1:7335-7504 GCF_002168275.2 Theobroma umbraticum | reverse complement strand
TTTAACCAAAAAAGTGAAAACATTCATCTAAAAATCAATTATGAGATTATAAAAAAATTTAAAGTGAGTAATAAGGCTTTTGATGGAATAAGAGGCTATAAATGGACTTTTCTTGTCAAAGAATGCTTGTTTCTTTATGTTTCTCTTAGTAGACATTCAAATATAGTCT
>NW_018398309.1:6917-7158 GCF_002168275.2 Theobroma umbraticum | reverse complement strand
GCATTCAATTATAGTCTGTTTTAACCAAAGATGTGAAAAAAGTTAGCTTAAAATGAATTATGATATTATAAAATAATTTAAATCGAGTAATAAGGCTTTTGAAGGAATAAAAGTCTATAAATGGATTTTTCTTGCCAATGAATGCTTGTTTCTTCACATTTCTCGATGTAAATATTTAATTATAGTCTGTTTTAACTAAAAAAGTGAAAAAATTCAACACAAAATCAATTATGAGATTATA
>NW_018398309.1:6724-6868 GCF_002168275.2 Theobroma umbraticum | reverse complement strand
TTGCCAATGTATGCTTTTTTCTTCACGTTTCTCAAGGTAGACATTCAATTATAGCCTGTTTTAAACAAAAATGTAAAACAATTCAAGTTCAAATCAATTATGAGATTATAAAACCATTTAAAGTGAGAAATAAGGCTTTTGAAG
>NW_018398309.1:6474-6625 GCF_002168275.2 Theobroma umbraticum | reverse complement strand
AATGTAAAAAAAATTGAACCCTAAAACTAATTTTTAGATTATAAAACTATTTAAGGTGAGTAATAAGGCTTTTGAAGGAGTTGGTGACTATAAATGTACTTATCTTGCCAATGAATGCTTGTTTCTTCATGTTTCTCAAGGTAGACATTCA
>NW_018398309.1:6255-6419 GCF_002168275.2 Theobroma umbraticum | reverse complement strand
GAGATTATAAAACTATTTAAATCGAGTAATAAAGCTTTTGAAGGAATGGATCACCATAAATAGACTTTTCTTTCCAATGAATATCTTTTTCTTCACGTTTCTTGAGGTAGACATCCAATTATAGTCTATTTTAACCAAAAATGTGAAAACAATTCAACTTAAAA
>NW_018398309.1:6119-6245 GCF_002168275.2 Theobroma umbraticum | reverse complement strand
GATTATAAAATCATTTAATGCGAGTAATAAGGCTTTTAAAGGAATGGGTGACCATAAATGGATTTTTTTTGGCAGTGAATGCCTTTTTCTTCACATTTCTCAAGGTAGATTTTCAACTATTGTCTA
>NW_018398309.1:5598-5712 GCF_002168275.2 Theobroma umbraticum | reverse complement strand
TGACTATAAATGGACGTATCTTGGCAATGAATGCTTGTTTCTTCACGTTTCTTGAGGTAGAATTTCAATTATAGTCTGTTTTAAAGAAAAATGCAAAAAAATTCAACTTAAAAT
>NW_018398309.1:4826-5115 GCF_002168275.2 Theobroma umbraticum | reverse complement strand
TATAAATAGACTTTTCTTGTCAATGAATGCTTGTTTCTTTATGTTTCTCTTGGTTGACATTCAAATATAGTCTATTTTAACGAAAAATTGTAAAAAAATTTAACTTAAAATCAATTATGAGATTATAAAATTATTCGAAGCGAGTAATAAGTCTTTTGAAAGAATGGGTGACTATAAATAGACTTTTTTTTCTTAATGGATGGTTTTTTCTGCATGTTTCCCAATGCAAGCATTTAATTATAGTCTGTTTTAACTAAAAATGTGAAAAAAGTTAGCTTAAAATCAATTA
>NW_018398309.1:4477-4602 GCF_002168275.2 Theobroma umbraticum | reverse complement strand
TTTTGAAGGAATAGAAGACTATAAATGGACTTTTCTTGCCAATGTATACTTTTTTCTTCATGTTTCTTGACGTAGACATTCAATTATAGTCTATTTTAACCAAAAATGTAAAAAAATTCAACTTA
>NW_018398309.1:4121-4315 GCF_002168275.2 Theobroma umbraticum | reverse complement strand
ATTCAATTATAATCTTTTTTAACCAATAATGTAAAAAAAATTGAACCTTAAAACTAGTTTTTAGATTATGAAAATATTTAAAGAGAGTAATAAGGCTTTTGAAGGAGTAGGTGACTATAAATGGACTTATCTTTGAAATGAATGCTTGTTTCTTCATGTTTCTCGAGGTAGACATTCAATTATAGCCTGTTTTA
>NW_018398309.1:3701-3811 GCF_002168275.2 Theobroma umbraticum | reverse complement strand
GTGACTATAAATGGACTTTTTTTGCCAGTGAATGCCTTTTTCTTCACATTTCTCTTGGTAGATGTTCAACTATTGTCTGTTTCAACCAAAAAACTGAAAAATTCAACTCA
>NW_018398309.1:3589-3691 GCF_002168275.2 Theobroma umbraticum | reverse complement strand
TGAGATTATAAAATAATTTAAACCGAGTAATAAGGCTTTTGAGGAAATAAGAGACTATAAATGGACTTTTCTTGCTAGTGTATGCTTTTTTCTTCACGTTTC
>NW_018398309.1:3057-3204 GCF_002168275.2 Theobroma umbraticum | reverse complement strand
GGTGACTATAAATGGACTTATCTTGCCAATGAATGCTTGTTTCTTTATGTTTCTTGAGGTAGACATTCAATTATAGTCTGTTTTAAAGAAAAATGCAAAAAAATTTAACTTAAAATCAATTAAGAGATTATAAAACCATTTAAATCG
>NW_018398309.1:2804-2957 GCF_002168275.2 Theobroma umbraticum | reverse complement strand
TCTTGCCAATGAATGCTTGTTTCTTCATGTTTCTCGGTGTAAATATTCAATTATAATCTGTTTTAACCAAAAAACTAAAAATTCAACTCAAAATCAATTATGAGAATATAAAACAATTTAGAGTGGGTAATAAGGCTTTTGAAGGAATAGGAG
>NW_018398309.1:2689-2794 GCF_002168275.2 Theobroma umbraticum | reverse complement strand
GACTTTTCTTGCCAATGTATGCTTTTTGCTTCATGTTTCTCGAGGTAAACCTTCAATTATAGTCTGTTTTAACCAAAAATGTAAAAAAATTCAACGTAAAATCAA
>NW_018398309.1:2505-2670 GCF_002168275.2 Theobroma umbraticum | reverse complement strand
TTTAAAGTGAGTAATAAGGCTTTTGAAGGAATGAGTGACTATAAATAGATTTTTTTTCACTATGAATAGCTTTTTCTTCACGTTACTTCAGCTAGACATTCAATTATAATATTTTTTAACCAATAATGTAAAAACAATTGAACCCTAAAACTAATTTTTAGATTA
>NW_018398309.1:2100-2238 GCF_002168275.2 Theobroma umbraticum | reverse complement strand
TATAAATGAACTTTTCTTCCCAACGAATGCCTTTTTCTTCATGTTTCTTAAGGACGACATTCAAGTATAGTCTGTTTTAACCAAAAATTTGAAAACATTCAACTTAAAACCAATTATGAGATTATAAAACCATTTAAA
>NW_018398309.1:1942-2090 GCF_002168275.2 Theobroma umbraticum | reverse complement strand
TAATTATGAGATTATAAAATAATTTAAAGCGAGTAATAAGGCTTTTGAGAGAATAAGAGACTATAAATGGACTTTTCTTGCCAGTGTATGCTTTTTTCTTTACGTTTCTCAAGGTAGACATTCAATTATAGTTTGTTTTAACCAAAAA
>NW_018398309.1:1814-1932 GCF_002168275.2 Theobroma umbraticum | reverse complement strand
TTTAACTTAAAATCAATTATGAGATTAGAAAACAATTTAAAGTGAGTAAGGCTTTTGAAGGAACGGGTGACTATAAATGGACTTTTCTTCACTATGAATAGCTTTTTCTTTACATTAA
>NW_018398309.1:1497-1697 GCF_002168275.2 Theobroma umbraticum | reverse complement strand
TTTGAAGGAGTAGGTGACTATAAATGGACTTATCTTGCCAATGAATGCTTGTTTTTTCACGTGTCTCTAGGTAGACATTCAATTATAGTCTATTTTAAAGAAAAATACAAAAAAATTCAACTTAAAATTAATTAAGAGATTATAATACCATTTAAATCGAGTAATAAGGTTTTTGAAGGAATAGGTCACTATAAATGAAC
>NW_018398309.1:1195-1333 GCF_002168275.2 Theobroma umbraticum | reverse complement strand
TTTAAAGCGAGTAATATGGCTTTTGAAGGAATGGGTGACAATAAATGGACTTTTTCTCACTATGAATAGCTTTTTCGTTACGTCACTTGAGCTAGACATCAATTATAATCTGTTTTAGCCAATAATGTAAAAACAAAT
>NW_018398309.1:989-1168 GCF_002168275.2 Theobroma umbraticum | reverse complement strand
AAAACTATTTAAAGTGAGTAATAAGGCTTTTGAAGGAATAGGAGACTATAAATGTACTTAGCTTGCCAATGAATGCTTGTTTCTTTATGTTTCTTGAGGTAAACATTCAATTATAATATGTTTTAAAAAAAATGTAAAAAAATTCAACTTAAAATCAATTATGAGATTTTAAAACTATT
>NW_018398309.1:818-940 GCF_002168275.2 Theobroma umbraticum | reverse complement strand
AATTGTGATATTATAAAACTATTTAAAGCGAGTAATAAGGCTTTTAAAGGAATATGAGACTGTAAATAGACTTTTGTTGCTAATAAATGCCTGTTTCTTCACGTTTCTTGAGGTAGACATTC
>NW_018398309.1:268-406 GCF_002168275.2 Theobroma umbraticum | reverse complement strand
GACTATAAATGGACTTTTCTTGCCAATGAATGCTTGTTTCTTCAGGTTTCTCGATGTAAATATTCAATTATAGTCTGTTTTAAATAAAAAAGTGAAAAAATTTAACTCAAAATCAATTATGAGATTATAAAACAATTT
>NW_018398309.1:0-125 GCF_002168275.2 Theobroma umbraticum | reverse complement strand
AGGAATGGGTGACTATAAATAGACTTTTCTTCACTATGAATAGCTTTTTCTTTATGTTACTTGAGCTAGAAATTCAATTATAATCTTTTTTAACCAATAATGTAAAAAAAATTGAACCCTAAAAC
>NW_018398308.1:25442-25590 GCF_002168275.2 Theobroma umbraticum | reverse complement strand
GTAAAAAAATTTAACTTAAAATCAATTATTAGATTATAAAATAATTTAAAGGGATCAATAAGGCTTTTGAAGGAATGGGTGAATATAAATGGAATTTTTTTCTCAATAAATGACAATTTCTACCGTTTCTCAAGGCATGCATTCAATT
>NW_018398308.1:24974-25137 GCF_002168275.2 Theobroma umbraticum | reverse complement strand
AATTATAGTCTGTTTTAATGAAAAATATAAAAAATTCAACTTAAAATTAATTATAAGATTATAAATAAACTTTTTTTGTCAATGAATGCCTTTTTCATCATGTCTCTTGAGGTAGACATTCAATTATAGTCTGTTTTAACAAAATTGTTAAAAGATTCAACTT
>NW_018398308.1:24526-24766 GCF_002168275.2 Theobroma umbraticum | reverse complement strand
ACTTTTCTCTGGGTAGATATTTAATTATAGTTTGTTTAACCAAAAATATAAAAAAAATTTACTTAAAATCAATTATGAGATTATAAAACAATTTAAAGCGAGAAATAAGGGTTTTGAAGGAATGACTCACTATAAATGGACTTTTCTTATCAATGAATGACTTTTTCTACAAGTTTCTTGAGGTAAGCATTCAATTATAGTCTGTTTTAATGAAAAATAAAAAATAATTCAACTTAAAAT
>NW_018398308.1:24089-24281 GCF_002168275.2 Theobroma umbraticum | reverse complement strand
AATTATGAAATTATAAAACAATTTAAAGCGAGTAATAAGGCTTTTGAAGAAATGAATGACTATAAATGGACTTTTCTTGCAAATAAATACTTTTTTCTTCATGTTTCTTGAGGTAGACGTTCAATTATAATCTGTTTTAACCAAAAATGTAAAAAAAATCAATTTAAAATTAATTATGAGATTATAAAATAA
>NW_018398308.1:23938-24079 GCF_002168275.2 Theobroma umbraticum | reverse complement strand
GTAATAAGGCTTTTGAAGGAATAGGTGACTATAAATGGACTTTTCTTCTTAATAAATGACATTTTCTACCGTTTCTCAAGATAGGAATTCAATTATTGTCTGTTTTAATGAAAAATGTAAAAAAATTCTACTTAAAATCAA
>NW_018398308.1:23743-23928 GCF_002168275.2 Theobroma umbraticum | reverse complement strand
ATAAGACAATTTACAGTGAGCAATAAGACTTTTGAAGGAATGGGTGACTATAAATGGACTTTACTTCTCAATGAATGACTTTTTTACAAGTTTCTCCATGTAGGCATTCAATTATAGTCTATTTTAACCACAAATGTAAAAAAATTCAACTCTAAATCAATTTTGAGATTATAAAACCATTTAAA
>NW_018398308.1:23603-23733 GCF_002168275.2 Theobroma umbraticum | reverse complement strand
AGGCTTTTGAAGGAAAGGGTGACTATAATAGACTTTGTTTTGTAAATGAATGCATTTTGTTTTCAGGTTTCTCGAGGTAGACATTCAATTATAGTCTGTTTTAATAAAAAAAAGTAAAAAAATTCAGCTT
>NW_018398308.1:23465-23593 GCF_002168275.2 Theobroma umbraticum | reverse complement strand
ATGAGATTGTAAAACCATTTGCAGTAAGTAACAATGTTTTAAAGGAATGAGTGCCTATAAAGAGACTTTTTTTGCCAATGAATGCCTTTTTATTCATGTTTCTCAAGGTAGACATTCAATTATAGTCT
>NW_018398308.1:23232-23365 GCF_002168275.2 Theobroma umbraticum | reverse complement strand
ATTTGGTTAAACCAGACTATAATTGAATGTCTACATTGAGAAACTTGTAAAAAAGTCATTCATTGAGAAGAAAAGTTCATTTATAGTCATCCATTCCTTCAAAAGTCTTATTGCTCGCTGGAAATTGTTTTAT
>NW_018398308.1:23110-23222 GCF_002168275.2 Theobroma umbraticum | reverse complement strand
TTGATTTTAAGTAGAATTTTTTTATATTTTTCATTAAAACAGATAATAATTGAATACTTGTCTTGAGAAACGGTAGAAAATGTCATTTATTGAGAAGAAAAGTCCATTTATA
>NW_018398308.1:22702-22830 GCF_002168275.2 Theobroma umbraticum | reverse complement strand
CCTTGAGAAACATGAAGGAAAGAGTATTCATTGGCAAGAAAAGTCTATTTATAGCCACCCATTCTTTCAAAAGTCTTATTACACGCTTTAAATTGTTTTATAATCTCATAATTAATTTTAAGTTGAAT
>NW_018398308.1:22256-22435 GCF_002168275.2 Theobroma umbraticum | reverse complement strand
ATCCTTTCAAAAGTCTTATTTTTCGCTTTAAATTGTTTTATAATCTCATAATTTCTTTTAAGTTAAATTTTTTTATATTTTTGGTTAAACAGACTATAATTAAATATCTACCCAGAGAAACGTAAAGAAAAAGTCATTCATTAAGAAGAAAAGTCCATTTATAGTCACTCATTCCTTCA
>NW_018398308.1:21812-21896 GCF_002168275.2 Theobroma umbraticum | reverse complement strand
TTTACTGAGAAGAAAAGTCCATTTATAGTCACCCATTCCTTCAAAAGCCTTATTTCTAGCTTTAAATTGCATTATAATATCATA
>NW_018398308.1:21634-21802 GCF_002168275.2 Theobroma umbraticum | reverse complement strand
AGTAGAATTTTTTTACATTTTTCATTGAAACAGACTATAATTGAATGCATGCCTCGAGAAACGATAGAAATTGTCATTTATTGAGAAAAAAAATTCATTTATAGTCACCCATTCTTTCAAAAGCCTTATTGCTCCCTTTAAATTATTTTATAATCTAATAATTGATTT
>NW_018398308.1:21532-21624 GCF_002168275.2 Theobroma umbraticum | reverse complement strand
TTTTTTACATTTTTATTTAAAACAGACTATAATCGAATGTCTACCATGAAAAAGCTGAAGAAAAAGGCATTCATTGGCAAGAAAAGTCTATT
>NW_018398308.1:21345-21522 GCF_002168275.2 Theobroma umbraticum | reverse complement strand
TATTTCTTCAAAAGCCTTATTACTCGCTTTAAAATGTTTTATAAACTTGTAATTGATTTTAAGTTAATTTTTTTTACATTTTCGGTTAAAACAGCTACAATTGAATGTCTACCTTAAGAAACATAAAGAAAAATGCATTCATTTACAAGAAAAGTTCATTATAGTCACCCATTCCGT
>NW_018398308.1:21137-21245 GCF_002168275.2 Theobroma umbraticum | reverse complement strand
AGAAATAGGTGACTATAAATAGACTTTTCTTGCCAATGAATACCTTTTTCTTCAGCTTTTTCATGGTAGACATTTGATTATAGTCTGTTTTAAATAAAAATGTAAAAA
>NW_018398308.1:20818-21127 GCF_002168275.2 Theobroma umbraticum | reverse complement strand
AAAATCAATTATTAGATTATAAAATAATTTAAATGGAGCAATAAGGCTTTTGAAAGAATGGGTGACTATAAATGAATTTTTTTCTCAATAAATGACAATTTCTCGAGGCATGCATTCAATTATAGTCTGTTTCAATGAAAGATGTAAAAAAATTCTACTTAAAATCAATTATGATATTATAATGTAATTTAAAGCTAGAAATAAGGCTTTTGAAGGAATAGGTGACTATAAATGGACTTTTCTTCTCAGTAAATAACTTTTTCTACATGTTTCTCTAGGCAAGCATTCAATTATAGTCTGTTTTAATGA
>NW_018398308.1:20392-20580 GCF_002168275.2 Theobroma umbraticum | reverse complement strand
TAAGGCTTTTGAAGGAATGGGTGACTATAAATGGATTTTTCTTCTTAATGAATGACTTTTTCTTTACGTTTCTCTGGGTAGTTATTTAATTATAGTCTGTTTAACCAAAAATATAAAAAAATTTAACTTAAAACAAATTATGAGATTATAAAACAATTTAAAGCGAAAAATAAGACTTTTGAAAGGAT
>NW_018398308.1:19735-19846 GCF_002168275.2 Theobroma umbraticum | reverse complement strand
TATAAATGGACTTTTCTTCTCAATAAATGACATTTTCTACCGTTTCTCAAGACAGGTATTCAATTATTATCTGTTTTAAAGAAAAATATAAAAAAATTCTACTTAAAATCA
>NW_018398308.1:19518-19635 GCF_002168275.2 Theobroma umbraticum | reverse complement strand
TCTCGCTTTAAATTGTTTTATAATCTCATAATTGATTTTAAGTGAAATTTTTTTATATTTTTAGTTAAACAGACTATAATTAAATATCTACCCAGAGAAACATAAAGAAAATATCAT
>NW_018398308.1:19060-19224 GCF_002168275.2 Theobroma umbraticum | reverse complement strand
GACATGATGAAAAAGGCTTTCATTGACAAAAAAAGTTTATTTATAATCTTATAAATAATTTTAAGTTGAATTTTTTATATTTTTCATTAAAACAGACAATAATTGAATGTTTGCCTTGAGAAACACGTAGAAAAAGTCATTCACTGAGAAGAAAAGTCCATTTA
>NW_018398308.1:18531-18699 GCF_002168275.2 Theobroma umbraticum | reverse complement strand
ATTTTTTTACATTTTTATTTAAAACAGACTATAATCGAATGTCTACCATGAAAATCCTGAAGAAAAAGGCATTCATTAGCAAGAAAAGTTTATTTATAGTCACCTATTTCTTCAAAAGCCTTCTTACTCGCTTTAAAAAGTTTTATAAACTTGTAATTGATTTTAAGT
>NW_018398308.1:18014-18160 GCF_002168275.2 Theobroma umbraticum | reverse complement strand
TTAAGTTGAAATTTTTTATATTTTAAGTTAAACAGATTATAATTGAATTTCTACCTTGAGAAACGTCAAGAAAAAATCATTCATTGAGAAGAAAAGTCCATTTATAATAACTAATTCCTTCAAAAATCTTATTGCTCCCTTTAAAT
>NW_018398308.1:17891-18004 GCF_002168275.2 Theobroma umbraticum | reverse complement strand
TCTAATGATTGATTTAAATTAAATTTTTTTATATTTTTATTTAACACAGATTGTAATCAAATGTCTACTATGAGAAACCTAAAGAAAAAGGCAAAAAAGTCCATTTATGGTCA
>NW_018398308.1:17330-17486 GCF_002168275.2 Theobroma umbraticum | reverse complement strand
TTAAATTATTTTATAGTCTCATAATTGATTTTAAATTTAATTTTTTTACAAGTTTGATTAAAACAGACAATAATTGAACGTCTACCTCAAGAAACGTGAAGAAAAACGCATTCATTTATGAGAAAAGCCCATTATAGTCACTCATTCCTTCAAAAG
>NW_018398308.1:16920-17131 GCF_002168275.2 Theobroma umbraticum | reverse complement strand
TGGGAAGAAAAGTTAATTTATAGTCACCCATTTTTTCATAAGCCTTATTGCTCGTTTTAAATTATTTTATAATCTCATAATGATTTTAAGTTGATTTTTTTTTACATTTTTGGTTAAACAGACTATAAATGAATGTCTACCTCAAGAAACGTAAAGGAAAAGATATTCATTGGCAAGAAAAGTCAATTTATCATCACCTATTCCTTTAAAA
>NW_018398308.1:16473-16639 GCF_002168275.2 Theobroma umbraticum | reverse complement strand
ACTATAATTGAATGCCTACTTCGAGAAACACGAAGACAAAGGCATTCAATGGCAGGAAAAGTCCATTTATAGTCACCCATTTCTTTAAAAGCCTTATTACTCGCTTGAAATCGTTTTATAATCCCATAATTGATTTTAAGTTGAATTTTTAACATTTTTGGTTAAA
>NW_018398308.1:15844-16023 GCF_002168275.2 Theobroma umbraticum | reverse complement strand
AAGAAAAAGACATTCATTGACAAGAAAAGTCTATTTATAGCCACCCATTCCTTGTAGAGCCTTGTTACTCACTTTAAAAGGTTTTATAATCCCTTAATTGATTTTAAGTAGAATTTTTTTATATGTTTGGTTAAAACAGACAATAATTGAATGTCTACTTTAAGAAACATGAAGAAAAG
>NW_018398308.1:15640-15744 GCF_002168275.2 Theobroma umbraticum | reverse complement strand
TTCTACAAGTTTCTTGGGGCAGGCATTCAATTATACTCTGTTTTAATGAAAAATATAAAATAATTCAATTTAAAATCAATTATGAGATTATAAAATAATTTCAA
>NW_018398308.1:15539-15630 GCF_002168275.2 Theobroma umbraticum | reverse complement strand
AGGCTTTTGAAGGAATGGGTGACTATAAATGCACTGTTCTTGCCAATGAATGCATTTTTATTCATGTTTCTTGAGGTAAACATTCTATTAT
>NW_018398308.1:15393-15529 GCF_002168275.2 Theobroma umbraticum | reverse complement strand
AACCAAAAATGTTAAAAAATTCAACTTAAAATTAATTATGGGATTATAAAACAATATAAAACGAGTAATAAGGATTTTGAAGAAATAAGTGACTATAAATGGACTTTTCTTGCCATTGAATGCCTTTGTCTTCGTG
>NW_018398308.1:15269-15383 GCF_002168275.2 Theobroma umbraticum | reverse complement strand
TAGACATTCAATTATAGTTTGTTTTAACCTAAAATGTAAAAAAATTCAATTTAAAATCACTTATGAGATTATAAAACAATTTAAAAGGAGTAATAAGACTTTTGAAGGAATACG
>NW_018398308.1:14972-15246 GCF_002168275.2 Theobroma umbraticum | reverse complement strand
TCAATGAATGCCTTTTTCTTCCCGTTTCTCAAGGTAGACAATCACTTATAGTCTGTTGTAACAAAAAATATAAAAAAATTTAACTTAAAATTAATTATGAGATTATAAAACGATTTAAAGCAAGCAATAGGACTTTTGAAAGAATGAGCGACTATAAATTGACTTTTCTTCCCAATGAATGCCTTTTTCCTTATGTTTCTCAAGGGATACATTCAATTATAGTCTGTTTAACCAAAAATATAAAAAAAGTCAACTTAAAATCAAATATGAGATT
>NW_018398308.1:14767-14898 GCF_002168275.2 Theobroma umbraticum | reverse complement strand
ATATCTTTTTCTTTACGTTTCTTAAGGTAGACATTCATTTATAGTCTGTTTAACCAAAAATGTAAAAAAAATCAACTTAAAATCATTATGGGATTATAAAAAAATTTAAAGCGAGCAATAAGGCTTATGAA
>NW_018398308.1:14548-14757 GCF_002168275.2 Theobroma umbraticum | reverse complement strand
ACTATAAATTAACTTTTCTTCCCAATGAATACCTTTTTCTTTATGTTTCTTGAGGTAGACATTCAATTTTAGTCTGTTTAACCAAAAAATGTAAAAATATTCAATTTAAAAGATTACAAAACTATTTAAAGTGAGTAATAAGACTTTTGAAGGAATAAGTAACTGTAATGGGCTTTTCTCATAAACGAATGCTTTTTTCTTCACGTTTC
>NW_018398308.1:14437-14538 GCF_002168275.2 Theobroma umbraticum | reverse complement strand
CATTCAATTATAGTCTATTTTAATCGAACTTGTAAAAAAATTAAACTTAAAATCAATTATGAGATTATTAAACAATTTAAAGTGATTAATAAGGCTTTTGA
>NW_018398308.1:14339-14427 GCF_002168275.2 Theobroma umbraticum | reverse complement strand
AACTATAAATTGACTTTTTTTTTTATGAATGGAATTTTCTACATGTTTGTATAGGTAAGCATTCAATTATAGTCTGTTTTAATAAAAA
>NW_018398308.1:14128-14239 GCF_002168275.2 Theobroma umbraticum | reverse complement strand
TGAAGGAATACGTGACTATAAATGGACTTTTCTTACCAATGAATGCCTTTTTTTTCACATTTCTCAAGGTAGACAATCAATTATAGTCTGTTTTAATAACAAATATAAAAA
>NW_018398308.1:13978-14118 GCF_002168275.2 Theobroma umbraticum | reverse complement strand
AAAATCAATTATGAGATTATAAAATAATTTAAACTGAGCAATAAGGCTTTTGAAGGAATAAGTGACTAAAAATTGACTTTTCTTGCCAATGAATGCCTTTTTTTGTATGTTTCTCGAGATAGACATTCAATTATAGTCTG
>NW_018398308.1:13758-13968 GCF_002168275.2 Theobroma umbraticum | reverse complement strand
AATATAAAAAAATTCAACTTAAAATCAAATATGAGCTTATAAAACAATTTAAAACGAGTAATAAGGCTTTTGAAGGAATGGGTGATGATAAATTAACTTTTCTTGCCAATGAATATCTTTTTCTTTACACTTCTTGAGGTAGACATTCATTTAAAGTCTGTTTAACCAAAAATGTAAAAAAAATCAACTTAAAATCATTATGAGATTATA
>NW_018398308.1:13670-13748 GCF_002168275.2 Theobroma umbraticum | reverse complement strand
AAGCGAGCAATAAGGCTTTTGAAGAAATGGGTGACTATAAATTAACCTTTCTTTCCAATGAATGTCTTTTTCTTTACG
>NW_018398308.1:13374-13660 GCF_002168275.2 Theobroma umbraticum | reverse complement strand
TAGACATTCAATTATAGTCTGTTTAACTAAACATGTAAAAATATTCAATTTAAAAGATTACAAAACCATTTAAAGTGAGTAATAAAATTTTTGAACGAATGGGTGACTATAATGGGCTTTTCTTGTAAATGAATGCGTTTTTCTTCACGTTTCTTGAGGTAGACATTCGATTATAGTCTATGTTAATTGAAATTGTAAAAAAATTAAACTTAAAATCAATTATGAGACTATAAAACAATTTAAAGTGATTAATAAGGCTTTTGAAGGAATGAGTAACTATAAATTG
>NW_018398308.1:13104-13221 GCF_002168275.2 Theobroma umbraticum | reverse complement strand
TAAAAAAATTCAGCCTAAAATTAATTATGAGATTGTAAAACCATTTAAAGTAAGCAACAAGGCTTTTGAAGGAATGGGTACCTACGAAGAGACTTTTCCTGTCAATGAATGCCTTTT
>NW_018398308.1:12570-12712 GCF_002168275.2 Theobroma umbraticum | reverse complement strand
TTTAAAGGGAGCAATAAGATTTTTGAAGGAATTGGTGACTATAAATAGACTTTTTTTCTCAATGAATGATTTTTTCTTTATGTTTCTCGAGGTAGAAATTCAATTATAGTCTGTTTAACTAAAAATATAAAAAAATTCAACT
>NW_018398308.1:12188-12343 GCF_002168275.2 Theobroma umbraticum | reverse complement strand
CAATTATGAGATTATAAAACAATTTAAAGCGAGTGATAAGGCTTTTGAAGAAATGGGTGACTAGAAATGGACTTTTCTTGAAAATGAATGCCTTTTTTTCATGTTTCTTGAAGTAGATATTCAATTATAGTATGTTTTAACCAAAAATGTAAAAA
>NW_018398308.1:12063-12178 GCF_002168275.2 Theobroma umbraticum | reverse complement strand
AAAATCAATTATGAGATTATAAAACAATTTAAAGCGTGTAATGAGGCTTTTGAAGGAATGGGTGACGATAAATAGACTTTTTTGGCCAATGAATGCCTTTTTCTTCACGTTTCTT
>NW_018398308.1:11654-12053 GCF_002168275.2 Theobroma umbraticum | reverse complement strand
TTCAATTATAGTCTGTTTTAACCAAAAATGTCAAAAAATTCAATTTCAAATCAATTTTGAGATTAAAAAATAATTTAAAGTTCGTAGTGAGGCTTTTGACGGAATGGGTGACTATAATGGACTTTTCTTGCAAATGAATGCATTTTTCTTCACGTTTCTCAAGGTAGATATTCAATTGTAGTCTGCTTTAACCGAAAATATACAAAACTTTAACTTAAAATCAATTACAAGTTCATAAAACCTTTTAAAGCGAGAAATAAGGCTTTTGAAAGAACAGGTGATTATAAATGGACTTTTCTTGCCAATGAATGCCTTTTTTTTTAGGTTTCTAGTGGTAGACCTTCGATTATAGTCTGTTTTAAACAAAAATGTAAAAAAATTCAACTTAAAATCAATTAT
>NW_018398308.1:11200-11443 GCF_002168275.2 Theobroma umbraticum | reverse complement strand
AGGCAAGCATTCAATTATAGTCTGTTTTAGTAAAAAATGTAAAGAAATTAAATTTAAAATCAATTATGAGATTATAAAACTATTTACAGCGTGTAATAAAGCTTTTGAAGGAATGGGTGACTATAAATGGGCTTTTCTTGCTAATGAATATCTTTTTTTTCAGGTTTCTTGAGGTAAACACTCATTTATAGTCTGTTTTAACTAAAAAAACTAAAAAAATTTAACTTAAAATCAATTATGAAA
>NW_018398308.1:11092-11190 GCF_002168275.2 Theobroma umbraticum | reverse complement strand
ATTTAAAGCAAGCAATAAGGCTTTTGAAGGAATGGGTGAATATGAATGGACTTTTCTTCCCAATGAATGACTTTTTCTACAAGTTTCTCGAGGCAAGG
>NW_018398308.1:10905-10992 GCF_002168275.2 Theobroma umbraticum | reverse complement strand
AAAGTCCATTTATAGTCACTCATTCCTTGAAAAGCCTTATTACTCGCTTTAAATTATATTATAATATCATAATTTATTTTAAGTAGA
>NW_018398308.1:10753-10895 GCF_002168275.2 Theobroma umbraticum | reverse complement strand
ATTTTTCACTAAAATAGACTATAATTGAGTTCATGCCTCAAGAAATGGTAGAAAATGTCATTTATTAAGAAGAAAAGTCCATTCATATTCACCCATTCCTTCAAAAGCCTTATTGCTCACTTTAAATTGTTTTATAATTTCA
>NW_018398308.1:10613-10743 GCF_002168275.2 Theobroma umbraticum | reverse complement strand
TAAGTTAAATTTTTTTAGTTTTTTAGTCAAAACAAACTATAATTGAATGTTTACCTCAAGAAACCTGAAGAAAAATATATTCATTAGCAAGAAAAATCCATTTATAGTCACCCATTCCTTCAAAAGCTTT
>NW_018398308.1:10065-10475 GCF_002168275.2 Theobroma umbraticum | reverse complement strand
AGAAACATGTAGAAAAAGTCATTTATTGAGAAGAAAAGTCCATTTATAGTCACCGATTCCTTAAAAAGCCTTATTGTTCACTTTAAATTGTAATATAATATCATAATTGATTTTAAGTAGAGGTTTTTTATATTTATCATTAAAATAGACTATAATTGAATGCTTACCTCTAAAAACGGTAGAAATTTTCTTTTATTGAGAAGAAAAGTCCATTTATAGTCACCAATTCCTTTAAAAGGCTTATTGATCCCTTTAAATTGTTTTATAATCTAATAATTGATTTTAAGTTGGATTTTTTTACATTTTTGTTTAAAACAGACTACAATCAAAGGTCTACCATGAGAAACCTAAAGAAATAGGCATTCATTGGCAAGAAAAGTTCATTTATAGTCACCTATTCCTTCAAAAGC
>NW_018398308.1:9804-10055 GCF_002168275.2 Theobroma umbraticum | reverse complement strand
GCTTTAAAAGGTTTTATAAACTTGTAATTGATTTTAAGTTAAATTTTTTTACGTTTTTAGTTAAAATAGACTACAATTGAATGTCTACCTTGAGAAACGTGCAGAAAAATGTATTCATTTGCAAGAAAAGTCCATTATAGTCACCTATTCCATCGAAAGCCTTACTACTAACTTTAAATAATTTTTTAATCTCAAAATTTATTTGAAGTTGAATTTTTTTACATTTTTGGTTAAAATAGACTATAATTGAA
>NW_018398308.1:9315-9563 GCF_002168275.2 Theobroma umbraticum | reverse complement strand
ATAGTCACCCATTTCTTCAAAAGCCTTATCACTCGCTTTAAATTGTTTTATAATCCCATAATTGATTTTAAGTTAAATTATTGTACATTTTTCTTTAAAATAGACTATAATTGAATCCTTACCTCGAGAAACTTGTAGAAAAAGTCATTCATTTGGAAGAAAAGTTCAATTATAGTCAGTCATTCCCTCAAAAGCCTTATTTCTCACTTTAAATTATTTTATAATCTCATAATTGATTTTTAAGTTGA
>NW_018398308.1:9184-9305 GCF_002168275.2 Theobroma umbraticum | reverse complement strand
ATTTTTAGTTAAACAGACTATAATTGAATTTCTACCTCTAGAAACGTAAAGAAAAAATCATTTATTGAGAAGAAAAGTCTATTTATAGTCACCAATTCCTTCAAAAATCTTATTGCTCCCT
>NW_018398308.1:8990-9174 GCF_002168275.2 Theobroma umbraticum | reverse complement strand
TTATAATCTAATAATTGATTTAAATTAAATTTTTTTACATTTTTGTTTAACACATATTGTAATCGAATGTCGACTATGTGAAACCTGAAGAAAAAGGCAAAAAAGTCCATTTATGGTCACCTACTCCTTTAAAAGTCTTATTACTCGCTTTAAAAGGTTTTATAATCTCGTAATTGATTTTAAG
>NW_018398308.1:8494-8728 GCF_002168275.2 Theobroma umbraticum | reverse complement strand
AAACATGTAGAAAAAGCCATTCATAAAAAAAAAGTCAATTTATAGTTACTCATTTCTTCAAAAGCCTTATTAATCGCTTTAAATTGTTTTATAGTCTCATAATTGATTTTAAGTTTAATTTTTTTACAAGTTCGTTTAAAACAGACTATAATTGAACGTCTACCTCAAGAAACGTGAAGGAAAACGCATTCATTTATGAGAAAAGCCCATTATAGTCACTCATTCCTTCAAAAG
>NW_018398308.1:8111-8279 GCF_002168275.2 Theobroma umbraticum | reverse complement strand
TTAAATTATTTTATAATCTCATAATGATTTTAAGTTGATTTTTTTTACATTTTTTGTTAAACAGACTATAAATGAATGTCTACCACAAGAAACGTAAAGAAAAAGATATTCATTGGCAAGAAAAGTTAATTTATCATCTCCCATTCCTTCAAAAGCCTTATTACTCGC
>NW_018398308.1:7892-8101 GCF_002168275.2 Theobroma umbraticum | reverse complement strand
TTTATAATCTCATATTTGATTTTAAGTTGACTCTTTTTACATTTTTGGTTAAACAGACTATAATTGAATATCTACCTCGAGAAACATAAAGAACAAGGCATTCATTGGCAAGAAAAGTCAATTTATACTCACTCATTCTTTCAAAATCCTTATTGCTCACTTTAAATTGTTTTATAATCTCATAATTAATTTTAAGTTAAATTTTTTTA
>NW_018398308.1:7753-7865 GCF_002168275.2 Theobroma umbraticum | reverse complement strand
GATTGTCTACCATGAGAAACGGGAAGAAAAAGGCATTCATTGATAAGAAAAGTCTATTTATAGTCACGTATTTCTTCAAAAGTCTTATTACTCCTTTTAAATTGTTTTATAA
>NW_018398308.1:7618-7743 GCF_002168275.2 Theobroma umbraticum | reverse complement strand
GATTTTAAGTTGAATTTTTTTACATTTTAGGTTAAAACAGACGATAATAGAATGTTTACCTCGAGAAAGACGAAGAAAAAGGTATTCATTGGCAAGAAAAGTCCATTTATAGTCACTCATTTCTT
>NW_018398308.1:7462-7595 GCF_002168275.2 Theobroma umbraticum | reverse complement strand
TGATCTCATAATTGATTTTAAGTTGAATTTTTTAACATTTTTGCTTAAAACAGACTATAATTGAATGTTTATCTCGAGAAACTTGAATAAAAAGACATTCATTGATAAGAAAAGTCTATTTATAGCCACCCAT
>NW_018398308.1:7334-7452 GCF_002168275.2 Theobroma umbraticum | reverse complement strand
GCCTTGTTACTCGCTTTAAAAGGTTTTATAATCTCCTAATTGATTTTAAGTAGAATTGTTTTATATTTTTGGTGAAAACAGACTATAATTGAATGTCTACCTTAAGAAACATGAAGAA
>NW_018398308.1:7084-7234 GCF_002168275.2 Theobroma umbraticum | reverse complement strand
ACAAGGCTCTTCAAGGAATGGGTGGCTATAAATAGACTTTTCTTGTCAATGAATATCTTTTTCTTCAAGTTTCTCGAGATAGACATTCAATTATAATCTGTTTTAAGCAAAAATGTTAAAAAATTCAACTTAAAATCAATTATGAGATCA
>NW_018398308.1:6555-6690 GCF_002168275.2 Theobroma umbraticum | reverse complement strand
TTTAACCAAAAATGTTAAAAAATTCAACTTAAAATCAATTATGGGATTATAAAATAATATAAAACGAGTAATAAGGATTTTGAAGAAATGAGTGACTATAAATGGACTTTTCTTGCCATTGAATGCCTTTGTCTT
>NW_018398308.1:6419-6545 GCF_002168275.2 Theobroma umbraticum | reverse complement strand
GAGGTAGACATTCAATTATAGTTTGTTTTAACCTAAAATGTAAAAAGATTCAACTTAAAATCAATTATGAGTTTATAAAACAATTTAAAAGGAGTAATAAGACTTTTGAAGGAATACGTGACTATA
>NW_018398308.1:5979-6404 GCF_002168275.2 Theobroma umbraticum | reverse complement strand
TCAATGAATGCCTTTTTCTTCCCGTTTCTCAAGGTAGACAATCACTTATAGTCTATTTTACAAAAAATATAAAAAAAATTTAACTTAAAATTAATTATGAGATTATAAAACGATTTAAAGCGAGCAATAGGGCTTTTGAAAGAATGAGTAACTATAAATTGACTTTTCTTGCCAATGAATGCCTTTTTCTTTATGTTTCTCAAGGTATACATTTAATTATAGTCTGTTTAAGCAAAAATGTAAAAAAAGTCAACTTAAAATCAATTATGAAATGATAAAACAATTTAAAGCGAGCAATAAGGCTTTGGAAGGAATGAGTGAATATGAATGGACTTTTCTTCTCAGTAAATGGCATTTTCTACCATTTCTTTAGGCATGCATTCAATTATAGTCTATTTTAGTGAAAAATGTAAAAAAATCTACTT
>NW_018398308.1:5818-5947 GCF_002168275.2 Theobroma umbraticum | reverse complement strand
AGCGAGCAATAAGGCTTTTCAAGGAATGGGTGACTATAAATGGACTTTTCTTCTTAGTGAATGACTTTTTCTACTTGTTTCTCGAGGCAAACATTCAATTATAGTCTGTTTTAATGAAAAATGTAAAAC
>NW_018398308.1:5633-5718 GCF_002168275.2 Theobroma umbraticum | reverse complement strand
ATTCCTTCGAAAGCCTTATTTCTCGCTTTAAAAGGTTTTATAAACTTGTAATTGATTTTCAGTTAAATTTTTTTACATTTTTGGT
>NW_018398308.1:5487-5623 GCF_002168275.2 Theobroma umbraticum | reverse complement strand
TACAATTGAATGTCTACCTTGAGAAATGTGGAGAAAAATGCATTCATTTGCAAGAAAAGTCAATTATAGTCACCCATTCCGCCAAAAGCCTTACTACTAACTTTAAATAATTTTTTAATCTCAAAATTGATTTGAA
>NW_018398308.1:5349-5463 GCF_002168275.2 Theobroma umbraticum | reverse complement strand
TAAAACAGACTATAATTGAATGTCTACCTCAAGAAACGTAAAGAAAAAGGCATTAATTGGTAAGAAAAGTCTAATTATAATCACCCATTCCTTAGAAAGCCTTATTACATGCTT
>NW_018398308.1:5033-5272 GCF_002168275.2 Theobroma umbraticum | reverse complement strand
TTATTACTCGCTTTAAATTGTTTTATAATCTCATAATTGATTTTAAATTGAATTGTTGTACATTTTTCATTAAAACAAACTATAATTGAATCCTTGCCTCAAGAAACTTGTAGAAAAAGTCATTCATTGAGAAAAAAAGTCCAATTATAGTCAGTCATTCCTTCAAAAGCCTTATTTCTCACTTAAAATTATTTTATAATCTCATAATTGATTTTTAAGTTGAATTTTTTTATATTTTT
>NW_018398308.1:4589-4673 GCF_002168275.2 Theobroma umbraticum | reverse complement strand
TTATAATCTCGTAATTGATTTTAAGTTGAATTTTTTTACATTTTTGGTTAAAATTGACTATAATTGAATGTCTACCTCGACAAA
>NW_018398308.1:4489-4579 GCF_002168275.2 Theobroma umbraticum | reverse complement strand
AAGGCATTCATTGGCAAGAAAAGTCTCTTTGTAGGAACCCATTCCTTCAAAAGCCTTGTTACTTACTTTAAATGGTTTTACAATCTCATA
>NW_018398308.1:4245-4389 GCF_002168275.2 Theobroma umbraticum | reverse complement strand
AAAGCGAGCAATAAGGCTTTTCATGGAATGGGTGACTATAAATGGACTTTTCTTATCAGTGAATGACTTTTTCTACATGTTTTTCGAGGTAAACATTCAATTATAGTCTGTTTTAATGAAAAATGTAAAACAATTTAACTTAAA
>NW_018398308.1:3875-3988 GCF_002168275.2 Theobroma umbraticum | reverse complement strand
TAAAAATGTAAAAAAAATTCAACTTCAAATCAATTATGAGATTATAAAACAATTGAAAGTGAGAAATAAGGCTTTTGAAGGAATGGGTGACTATAAATGGACTTTTCTTCTCA
>NW_018398308.1:3497-3608 GCF_002168275.2 Theobroma umbraticum | reverse complement strand
CAATTATGAGATTATAAAACCATCTAAAGTGAGTAATAAGGCTTTTAAAGGAATAGGTGACTATAATGGGCTTTTCTAACAAACGAATATGTTTTTCTTCATGTTTCTTGA
>NW_018398308.1:3178-3296 GCF_002168275.2 Theobroma umbraticum | reverse complement strand
GCGAGCAATAAGGCTTTTGAAGGAATAAGTGACTATAAATTAACTTTTCTTCTTAATGAATGGCTTTCTCTACATGTTTCTAGAGGCAAGCATTCAATTATAGTCTGTTTTAATAAAA
>NW_018398308.1:2744-2888 GCF_002168275.2 Theobroma umbraticum | reverse complement strand
AAAATCAATTATGAGATCATAAAACAGTTTAAAGCGAGAAATAAGGCTTTTGAAGAAATGAGTGACTATAAATGGACTTTTCTTCTCAACGAATGACTTTTTCTACAAGTTTCTTGGGGCAGGCATTCAATTATACTCTGTTTT
>NW_018398308.1:1925-2137 GCF_002168275.2 Theobroma umbraticum | reverse complement strand
AGGAATACGTGACTATAAATGGACTTTTCTTATCAATGAATGCCTTTTTCTTCCTGTTTCTCAAGGTAGACAATCGCTTATAGTCTGTTTTAACGAAAAGTATAAAAAAATTTAACTTAAAATTAATTATGAGATTATAAAAAGATTTAAAGCAAGCCATAGAGCTTTTGAAAGAATGAGTGACTATAAATTGACTTTTCTTGCCAATGAAT
>NW_018398308.1:1206-1317 GCF_002168275.2 Theobroma umbraticum | reverse complement strand
TTTTCTTTACGTTTCTTGAGGTAGACGTTCAATTATGGTCTGTTTTAATCGAACTTATAAAAAAATTAAACTTAAAATCAATTATGAGATTATTAAACAATTTAAAGCGAT
>NW_018398308.1:903-1088 GCF_002168275.2 Theobroma umbraticum | reverse complement strand
ATAGGTAAGCATTCAATTATAGTCTGTTTTAATAAAAAATATAAAAAAATTCAGTCTAAAATTAATTATGAGATTGTAAAACCATTTAAAGTAAGTAATAAGGCTTTTGAAGGAATGGGTTCCTACAAAGAGACTTTTCTTGCCAATGAATACCTTTTTCTTCATGTTTCTCGAGGTAGACATTC
>NW_018398308.1:291-538 GCF_002168275.2 Theobroma umbraticum | reverse complement strand
AAAAATATAAAAAAATTCAACTTAAAAATCAATTATGAGATTATAAAATAATTTCAAGTGAGAAATAAGGCTTTTGAAGGAATGACTGACTATAATTGGACTTTTATTCTCAATGAATGACTTTTTCTACAACTTTCTTGAGGCAAGGATTCAATTATAGTCTGTTTTAATGAAAAATGTACAACAATTCAATTTAAAATCAATTATGATATTATAAAACAATTTAAAGCGAGTAATAAGGCTTTTG
>NW_018398308.1:0-114 GCF_002168275.2 Theobroma umbraticum | reverse complement strand
AAGCATGTAATAAGGCTTTCTAAGGAATGGGTGATTATAATTAGACTTTTCTTATCAATTAATGCCTTTTTCTTCACGTTTCTTGAGGTAGACATTCAATTATAGTCTGTTTTA
>NW_018398307.1:2074-2225 GCF_002168275.2 Theobroma umbraticum | reverse complement strand
TGAATGTCTGCCTTGAGAAACATAAAGAAAAAGATATCCATTGGTAAGAAAAGTGTATTTATAGGCACTAATGCCTTTGAAAGCCTAATTACTTGCATTAAATAGTTTTTTAATCTCATAATTAGTTTTAAGTTGATCTTTTTTATATTTT
>NW_018398307.1:1921-2042 GCF_002168275.2 Theobroma umbraticum | reverse complement strand
TTAAGAAACGTAAAGAAAAAGATATCCATTGGTCAGAAAAGTTCATTTATAGCCATCTATGCCTTCAAAAGCCTTATTACTCGCTGTAAATAGTTTTTTAATCTCATAATTAATTTTAATT
>NW_018398307.1:1529-1720 GCF_002168275.2 Theobroma umbraticum | reverse complement strand
AAAAGATATCCATTGACAAGAAAACTCCATTTATAGTCACCTATGCCTTTAAAAACTTTATTGCTCGCTCTCAATTATTTTATAAGCTCATAATTGACTTCAGTTTAAATTTTTTTATATTTTTTATTCAAATAGACTATAATTGAATGTCTACCTTGAGAAACGTGAAGAAAAAGATATCCATTGATAAG
>NW_018398307.1:1377-1502 GCF_002168275.2 Theobroma umbraticum | reverse complement strand
TTCGAAAGCCTTATTACTCACTTTAAATTATTTTTTAATCTCATAATTGGTTTTAAGTTGAACTTTTTTATATTTATTATTCAAACAGATTATAATTTTATGTTTACCTCAAGAAACGTGAAGAA
>NW_018398307.1:1227-1367 GCF_002168275.2 Theobroma umbraticum | reverse complement strand
ATTAGCAAAAAAAGTCTATTTATAGTGACCGATGCTTTCGAAAGCCTTATTACTCACTTTAAATAATTTTATAACTTCATAATTGCTTTTAATTTGGATTTTTTTATATTTTTTATTAAAACAGATTATAATTGAATGTT
>NW_018398307.1:757-1119 GCF_002168275.2 Theobroma umbraticum | reverse complement strand
TATTACTCGCTTTAAATGATTTTATAACCTCATAATTGATTTTAATTTGAACTTTTTTACATTTTTATTAAAACATATTATAATTAAATATTTACCTCGAGAAATATGAAGAAATAGATATCCATTCGCAAGAAAAGTCCATTTATAGTCACACATGCCTTCAAAAGCTTTATTACTCACTTTAAATGATTTTATAACCTCATAATTATTTTAATTTTAATTTTTTTATACTTTTTATTAAAACAGATTATAATTGAATCTTTGCATTGAGAAACGTGAAGAAAAGATATCCGTTGACAAAAAAATTTCATTTATAGTAACCCATGCCTTCGAAAGCCTTATTACTCGCTTTAAATATTTTT
>NW_018398307.1:514-625 GCF_002168275.2 Theobroma umbraticum | reverse complement strand
ATATCCATTGGTAAGAAAAGTCCATTTATAGTCACCCATACTTTCAAAAGCTTTTTGACTCACTTTAAATGATTTTATAACCTCATAATTGATTTTAATTTGTATTTTTTT
>NW_018398307.1:144-327 GCF_002168275.2 Theobroma umbraticum | reverse complement strand
TTACTTGCTTTAACTGATTTTATAACCTCATACTTGATTTTAATTTGAATTTTTGTATATTTTCATTAACACCTATTATAATTGAATGTCTACCATGAGAAACATGAAGAGAAAGACATCCATTTGTAAAAGAAGTCCATTTGTAGTTACCCATGCCTTCGAAAGCCTTATTACTCACTTTAA
>NW_018398307.1:0-134 GCF_002168275.2 Theobroma umbraticum | reverse complement strand
AATCTCATAATTAGTTTTAAGTTAAACTTTTTTAAATTTTTTATTAAAACAGATTATAATTGAATGTCTGCCTTGGGAATCATAAAGAAAAAGATATCCATTGGTAAGAAAAGTCTATTTATAGACACTAATGC
>NW_018398306.1:24137-24276 GCF_002168275.2 Theobroma umbraticum | reverse complement strand
CTTAAAATCAATTACGAGATTATAAAATCATTTAAAGCGAGCAATAAGGCTTTTGCAGGAATAGATGACTATAAATGGACTTTTCTTCTCAATGAATATCTTTTTCTTCATGTTTTTCGAGGCAGATATTCAATTATAC
>NW_018398306.1:23655-23859 GCF_002168275.2 Theobroma umbraticum | reverse complement strand
AGTAATAAAATTTTTGAAGGAATAGGTGACTATAAATGGACTTTTTTTACCAATGAATGCTTTTATCTAGACGTTGCTTAAGGTAGACATAAAATTATAATCTGCTTTAACCAATAATGTAAAAAAAATTGACTTAAAATATATTATGAAATTATAAAATAATTTAAAACAAGTAATAAGGCTTTTGAAGGAATGGGTGACTAT
>NW_018398306.1:22974-23102 GCF_002168275.2 Theobroma umbraticum | reverse complement strand
ATAAATGGACTTTTTTTGCCAATGAATGTCTTTTTCTTCATGTTTCTTGAGGTAAATGTTCAGTTATAGTCTGGTTTAACTAAAAATACAAAAACATTCAACTTAAAATCAATTATGAGATTATAAAA
>NW_018398306.1:22488-22591 GCF_002168275.2 Theobroma umbraticum | reverse complement strand
TTCAACTTAAAATCAATTATGAGATTATAAAACCATTTAAAGCTAGTAATAAGCATTTTGGAAGAATGAGCGACTATAAATGAACTTTTCTTGTCAATGAATG
>NW_018398306.1:22375-22478 GCF_002168275.2 Theobroma umbraticum | reverse complement strand
CATGTTTCTCAAGACAGACATTCAATTATAGTCCGTTTGAACCAACAATGTAAAAGCATTTAATTTAAAATCCATTATGAGATTATAAAACCATTTGAAGCAA
>NW_018398306.1:22047-22365 GCF_002168275.2 Theobroma umbraticum | reverse complement strand
TTTTGAAGGAATGGGTGACTATAAATGGATATTTCTTCTCAATGAATGGCTTTTTGTATATGTTTCTCAAGGTAAGACTTTAATTATAGTCTGTTTTAATGAAAAATATTAAAAAAGTTAACTTAAAATCAATTATAAGATTATAAAACTATTTAAAGTGAGTAATAAGATTTTTGCAAGAATAGGTGACTATAAATGGATTTTTCTTACAAATGAATGCTTTTTCATTACGTTTTCTCAAGTTAGACATTCAATTATAGTTTGTTTAACTAAAAATGGAAACAAATTCAACTTAAAATCAATTATGAGATTATAAAA
>NW_018398306.1:21741-21853 GCF_002168275.2 Theobroma umbraticum | reverse complement strand
ACTTTTTTTCTAAATGAATGGCTTTTTCTACATGTTTCTTAAGGTAGGCATTCAATTCTAGTCTATTTTAATGAAAAATGTAAAAAAATTCAACTTAAAATCAATTATGAGA
>NW_018398306.1:19826-21405 GCF_002168275.2 Theobroma umbraticum | reverse complement strand
AGATTATAAAACCATTTAAAGCGAGTAATAAGGCTTTTGAAGGAATAAGTGATTCTAAATGGACTTTTATTGCTATTAAATGCTTTCTCCTTTACTTTTCTTGATGTAGACATTGAATTATAGTCTATTTTAACTAAAAATATAAAACAATTGAACTTAAAATCAATTATGAAATTATAAAACTATTTAAAGCGAGTAATAAGGCTTTTGAAGGAATGAGTAACTATAAATGGACTTTTCTTGCCAATGAACCCCTTTTTTTCATATTTCTTGAGATAGACATTCAATTATTGTCTGTTTTAATAAAAAAAGTAAAACAATTTAACTTAAAATTAATTATGAGATTATGAAACCATTTAAGGCAAATAATAAGGCTTTTGAAGGAATGGGTGGCTATAAATGGATATTTGTTTCTCAATGAATGGCTTTTTCTACATGTTTGTCAAGGCAAGACTTTAATTATAGTTTGTTATAACGAAAAATGTTAAAAAAATCAACTTAAAATCAATTATGAGATTATAAAACCATTTAAAGCAAGCAATAAGGCTTTTGCCGGAATAGTTGACTATAAATGGACTTTTTTTGCTAATGAATGACTTTTTATTCATGTTTCTCGAGGTAGATATTCAATTATACTCTGTTTTAATAAAAAAAAGTAGAAAAATCCAACTTAAAATCAATTATGTGATTATAAAACAATTTACAGCGAGTAATAAGGCTTTCGAAGGATTGGTTGACTATAAATGGACTTTTTCTTCTCAATGAATGGCTTTTTTTATACGTTTCCTAAGGCAAGCATTCAATTATAATCTGTTTTAAAGAAAAATGTAAAAAAAATTCAACTTAAATCAATTATGAGATTATAAAACCATTTAAAGTGAGTAATAAGATTTTTGAAGGAATGGGAGACTATAGATGGACTTTTCTTCTCAATGAATGGCTTTTTTTTACACATTTCCTAAGGTATGCATTCAATTATAATCTCTTTTAATGAAAAATGTAAAAAACTTCAACTTCAAATTAATTATAAGATTATAAAATCATTTAAAGCGGGTAATAAGGCTTTTAAAGGAATGAGTGATTATAAATGGACTTTTCTTTTCAATGCATTGCTGTTTCTACATGTTTCCCGAGAAAGGCATTCAATTATAGTATGTTTTAACCAAAAATGTAAAAAAATTCAGCTTAAAATCAATTTTGAGTTTATAAAATCATTTAAAGCGAGTAATAATCCTTTTGAAGAAATGGGTGACTCTAAATGGACTTTTCTTACCAATGAATGCTTTTTCTTTATATTTCTTGAGGTAGACATTCAATTATAGTCTGTTTTAACTAAAAATGTAAAAAAATTCAACTTAAAAGCAATTATGGGATTATAAAACAATTTAAAGCAAGTAATAAGGCTTTTGAAGGAATGGGTGACTATAAATGGACTTTTCTTTTCAATGAATGGCTTTGTCTGCATGTTTTCTGAGACAAGCATTCAATTATAGTCTGTTTTAACTAAAAATGTAAAACAATTCTTCTTAAAATCAATTATGAGATTATAAAATAATTTAAAGTGAGTAATAAGGTTTTT
>NW_018398306.1:19230-19361 GCF_002168275.2 Theobroma umbraticum | reverse complement strand
TTTTTGCCAATGAATACCTTTTTGTTCATGTTTCTCAAGCTAGATATTTGATTATTGACTATTTTAACGAAAAATATTAAAAAATTCAACTTAAAAGCAATTATGAGATTATAAAACAATTTAAAGCGAGT
>NW_018398306.1:19071-19220 GCF_002168275.2 Theobroma umbraticum | reverse complement strand
TTGAAGGAATGGTTGACTATAAATGGATTTTTTTTCTCAATGAATGACTTTTTCTACAAGTTTCTCGAGGTAGGCATTCAATTTTAGTCTATTTTAATAAAAAATATAAAAACATTCAAGTTAAAATCAATTATGAGATTATAAAATCA
>NW_018398306.1:18943-19061 GCF_002168275.2 Theobroma umbraticum | reverse complement strand
GTAATAAGGCTTTTGAAAGAATGGGTGACTATAAATAAACTTTTCCTGCCAATGAATGCCTTTCTCTTCAAGTTTCTTGATGTGGACATTCAATTATAATCTGTTTTAACTAAAAAAG
>NW_018398306.1:18468-18843 GCF_002168275.2 Theobroma umbraticum | reverse complement strand
TTAAAATCAATTATGAGATTATAAAATCATTTAAAGCGAGCAATAAGGCTTTTGCCGAAATAGGTAACTATAAATGGACTTTTCTTCTTAATGAATGGCTTTTTATTCATGTTTTTCGAGGTAGACATTCAATTATACTCTGTTTTAACCAAAAAAATAGGAAAATCCAACTTAAAATCAATTATGTGATTATAAAACAATTTAAAGCGGGTAATAAGGCTTTTGAAGGAATGGTTGCCTATAAATGGACTTTTCTTCCCAATGAATTGCTTTTTCTATACGTTTCTTAATGCAGGCATTCAATTGTAGTTTGTTTTAATGAAAACTGAAAAAAAATTCAACTTAAAATCAATTATGAGATTATAAAACCATTTA
>NW_018398306.1:17978-18116 GCF_002168275.2 Theobroma umbraticum | reverse complement strand
AGTTTTCTTACCAATGAATATTTTTTCTTCATGTTTCTCTAGGTAGATGTTCAATTATAGTTTATTTTAACCCAAAATGTAAAGAAATTCAACTTAAAATCAATTATGAGATTATGAAACAATTTAAAGTGAGTAATA
>NW_018398306.1:17558-17655 GCF_002168275.2 Theobroma umbraticum | reverse complement strand
TCTTATTTCTCCAGCTAGACATTTAATTATAGACTGTTTTAATCAAAAATATAAAAAAATTCAACTTAAAAGGAATTATGAGATTATAAAACAATTT
>NW_018398306.1:17410-17548 GCF_002168275.2 Theobroma umbraticum | reverse complement strand
ATAAGGCTTGTCAAGGAATAGTTAACTATAAATGGACTTTTTTTTCTCAATTAATGACTTTTTCTACACGTTTTCTGAGGTAGGCATTCAATTATAATCTGTTTTAATGAAAAATGTAAAAAAATTTAATTTAAAATC
>NW_018398306.1:16955-17264 GCF_002168275.2 Theobroma umbraticum | reverse complement strand
GACTATAAATGGACTTTTCTTACCAATGAATGCCTTTCTCTTCATGTTTCTTGATGTGGAATTCAATTATAATCTATTTTAACCAAAGAAGTAAAAAAAATTGAACTTAAAATATTTTTGAGATTATAAAACCATTTCAATCAAGTAATAAGGCTTTTGAAGGAATAGGAGACTACAAATAGATTTTCTTACCAATGAATGCTTTTTTTATTATGTTTCTTGAGTTAGGCATTCAATTGTAGTGTGTTTTAACCAAAAATGTAAAAACAGTTAATCTAAAAGTAGTTATGAGATTATAAAACATTTTAA
>NW_018398306.1:16749-16890 GCF_002168275.2 Theobroma umbraticum | reverse complement strand
TTTTTTTCTCAATGAATGGCTTATTCTACATATTTCTCAAGGTAAGACTTCAATTATTGTCTGTTTTAATGAAAAATGTTAAAAAAATAACTTAAAATCAATTATGAGATTATAAAATCATTTAAAGTGAGCAATAAGGCT
>NW_018398306.1:15981-16649 GCF_002168275.2 Theobroma umbraticum | reverse complement strand
TTTTGGTTAAAACAGATTATAATTGAATTCCACATCAAGAAATGTGAAGAGAAAGGCATTCATTGGTAAGAAAAGTCCATTTATAGTTACCCATTCTTTTAAAAGGCTTATTACATGATTTAAATGGTTTTATAATCTTATAATTGATTTTAAATTGATTGTTTTTATATTTTTCATTAAAACAGACTATAATTGAATGCCTACCTGGAAAAACATGTAAAAAAAGCCATTCATTGAGAAAAAAAATTCATTTATAGTCAACTATTCCTTGACAAGCCTTATCATTCGCTTTAAATTGTTTTATAATCTCATAATTACTTTTAAGTTGAATTTTTTTACAGTTTTGAATAAAATAGTCTATAATTAAATGTCTAGCTGGAGAAACATGAACAAAAAGGCATTCATTGGTAAGAAAATGGTCCATTTATGTGGTCACCCATTTCCATCAAAAGGGTCTTAATTGCTCGCTTAAATGGTTTTATAATCTCATAATTGATTTTAAGTTCAATTTTTTTACATTTTTAGCTAAAGTAGACAATAATTGAACATCTACCAGAAGAAACATGAAGAAAAAGGTATTCATTGGCAAAGAAAGATCCTTTATAGTCACTCTTTCCTTTAAAAGCTTTATTACTCACTTTAAATTGTTTTATAATCTCATAATTGAT
>NW_018398306.1:15835-15949 GCF_002168275.2 Theobroma umbraticum | reverse complement strand
TTGAATGTCTACCTTAAGAAACGTGAAGAAAAAAGCATTCATTGACAAAAAAACTCCATTTATAGTCAACCATTCCTTTAAAAGGTTTATTGCTCGCTTTAAATAGTTTTATAA
>NW_018398306.1:15713-15825 GCF_002168275.2 Theobroma umbraticum | reverse complement strand
GATTTTAATTTGAATTTTTTTAAATTTTTAGTTAAAACAGACTATAATCGAATGCTTACCTTAAAAAACGTGTAAAAAAAGCCATTCATTGAGAATAAAAGTCTATTTATAG
>NW_018398306.1:15480-15703 GCF_002168275.2 Theobroma umbraticum | reverse complement strand
CTTCAAAAGCCATTTTCTTGCTTTAAATTATTTTCTAATCTCATAATTGATTTTAAGTCAATTTTTTTGTTTTATTGGTTAAAGTAGGTTATAATTGTATGTCTACCTTAAGAAACATGTAGATAAAAGCATTCATTGGCAAGAAAAGTTCATTTATAGTCACCTATTCTTTCAAAAATCTTATTACTCACTTTAAATAGTTTTATAATCTCATAATTAATTT
>NW_018398306.1:15354-15470 GCF_002168275.2 Theobroma umbraticum | reverse complement strand
TTTTTTACATTTTTCATTAAAACAGACTATAATTGAATGCTTACCTAAAGAAACATGAAAAAAAAACCATTCATTGAGAAAAAAAGTCCATTTATAGTCAATCATTTCTTCAAAAG
>NW_018398306.1:14867-15027 GCF_002168275.2 Theobroma umbraticum | reverse complement strand
ATAATCTCATAATTGATTTTAAGTTGAATTTTTTTACATTTTGGTTAAAATAGACTATAATTGAATGTCTACCTCGAGAAACGTAGAGAAAAAAGCATTCATTGGGAAGAAAAGTCCATTTATAGTCACCATTCCTTCAAAAGCCTTATTACTTGCTTTA
>NW_018398306.1:14410-14522 GCF_002168275.2 Theobroma umbraticum | reverse complement strand
TATAGTCACCCATTCCTTCAAAAGCCTTATTACTTGTTTTAAATTGTTTTATAAACTCATAATTGCTTTTAAGTTGAATTTTTTTACATTTTTGGTTAAAACAGACTGTAAT
>NW_018398306.1:14282-14391 GCF_002168275.2 Theobroma umbraticum | reverse complement strand
ACATGAAGAAAAAAGCATTCATTGGCAAGAAAAGTCTATTTGTAGTCACCCATTTCGTCAAAAGGCTTATTACTCGCTTTAAGTAGTTTTATAATCTCAAAATTGATTT
>NW_018398306.1:14181-14272 GCF_002168275.2 Theobroma umbraticum | reverse complement strand
TTTTTTACATTTTTGGTTAAAACGGACTATAATCGAATGCCTGCCTCAGGAAACATGTAGAAAAAGTAATTCATTGAAAAGAAAAGTCTAT
>NW_018398306.1:13995-14171 GCF_002168275.2 Theobroma umbraticum | reverse complement strand
CCATTCCTTTAAAAGCCTTATTACCTGCTTTAAATAATTTTATAATCTCATAATTAATTTGAAATTAAATTTTTTTACATTTTTCATTAAAACAGATTACAATTGAATGTCTGCCTCAGGAAACGTGAAAAAAAGCCATTCATTAAGAAGAAAAGTCCATTTATAGTCACCCATTC
>NW_018398306.1:13858-13985 GCF_002168275.2 Theobroma umbraticum | reverse complement strand
TTTATTACTCGCTTTAAATTATTTTATAATCTCATAATTAATTTTAAGTTAATTGTTTTACATTATTGCTTAAAACAGGTTATAATTAAATTCATACCTTGAGTAACATGAAGAAAAAGGCATTCAT
>NW_018398306.1:13717-13848 GCF_002168275.2 Theobroma umbraticum | reverse complement strand
AGTGCACTTATAGTCACCCATTCCTTTGAAAGTCTTATTGCTTGCATTAAATAGTTTTATAATCTCATAATTGAATTGAAGTTGATTTTTTTTATATTTTTAATTAAAACAGATTATAATTAAACCTCTAA
>NW_018398306.1:13207-13465 GCF_002168275.2 Theobroma umbraticum | reverse complement strand
GTAGAGAAAGCCATTCATTGAGAAGAAAAGTCTATTTATAGTCAGCCATTCCTTTAAAAGCCTTATTATTCGTTTCAAATTGTTTTATAATCTCATAATTACTTTTAGATTGACTTTGTTAACATTTTTTTGTTAAAACAAACTATAATTGAATGCCTAACTCGAGAAACATAATGAACAAAGCATTCATTGGCAAGAAAAGTTTATTTATAGTCTCATATTCCTTCAAAAGCCTTATTACTCGATTTAAATGGTTTT
>NW_018398306.1:12654-12956 GCF_002168275.2 Theobroma umbraticum | reverse complement strand
CGAGAAACGTGTAGAAAAAGTCATTCATTGAGAAAAAAAGTCCATTTATAGTCAACCATTCGTTCAAAAGCCTTATTACTCGTTTTAAATTGTTTTATATTCTCATAATTGCTTTTAAGTTGAATTTTTTAATATTTTTGGTTAAAACAGTCTATAATCAAATGTCTAGCTTGAGAAACGTGAACAAAAAGGCATTCATTGGTAAGAAAAGTTTATTTATAGTCACCCATTCTATCAAAAGGCTTACTGCTCGCTATCAATAGTTTTATAATCTCATAATTGAATTTAAGTTGAATTTTTTT
>NW_018398306.1:12359-12486 GCF_002168275.2 Theobroma umbraticum | reverse complement strand
TTTTTTTACATTTTTCATTAAAACAGACTATAATTGAATGCTTGCCTTAGGAAATGTGTAGATAAGTCATTCATTGGAAGAAAAGTCCATTTATAGTCACCTATTCCTTCAAAAGCCTTATTACTCG
>NW_018398306.1:12218-12342 GCF_002168275.2 Theobroma umbraticum | reverse complement strand
ATCTCATAATTGATTTTAAGTAGAATTGTTTTACATTTTTAGTTAAAACAGACTCTAATTGAATGCCTATCTCAGGAAACATGTAGAAAAAGTCATTCATTGAGAAGAAAAGTCCATTTATAGT
>NW_018398306.1:11675-11838 GCF_002168275.2 Theobroma umbraticum | reverse complement strand
TTTAAGCTGAATTTTTTTACATTTTTGGTTAAAACAGACTATAATTGAATGCTTTCCTCAAGAAACATGTAGAAACAGCAATTCATTGAAAAGAAAAGTCCATTTACAATCACTCATTCTTTTAAAAGCCTTATTACCCGCTTTAAATGATTTTATAATCTCA
>NW_018398306.1:11430-11665 GCF_002168275.2 Theobroma umbraticum | reverse complement strand
GAAGTTGAAGTTTTTTACATTTTTCATTAAAAGAGATTATAATTAAATGCCTGCCTTAAGAAATGAGTAAAAAAACCATTCATTAAGAAGAAAAGTCCATCTATAGTCGCCCATTCTTTTAAAAATCTTATCACTCACTTTAAATGGTTTTATAATCTCATAATTGATTTAATTTGAATTTTTTTATATTTTTCATTAAAACAAACTATAATTGAATACTTGCCTTAGGAAACAT
>NW_018398306.1:11047-11238 GCF_002168275.2 Theobroma umbraticum | reverse complement strand
TATTACTCGCTGTAAATTATTTTATAATCCCATAATTGATTTTAAGTTAGATTTTTTTATATTTTTGACTAAAATAGACTATAATTGAATGTCTACCTCGAGAAACGTAATGAAAAAAGCATTCATTAGTAAGAAAAGTCTATTTATAGTCACCTATTCCTGTAAAAGCCTTATTGCTCGCTTTAAATGAT
>NW_018398306.1:10876-11037 GCF_002168275.2 Theobroma umbraticum | reverse complement strand
CATAATTGATTTTAAGTTGATTTTTTTAATATTTTTCATTAAAACAAACTATAATTGAAGTCCTACCTTGAGAAATGTGTAGAAAAATGAGAAACAAAGTCTATTTATAGTCAACCATTCCTTCAAAAGCCTTATTACGCGCTTTAAATTGTTTTATAATC
>NW_018398306.1:10760-10866 GCF_002168275.2 Theobroma umbraticum | reverse complement strand
TTTTAGATTGACTGTTTTTACATTTTTGGTTAAAACAGACTACAATTAAATGCCTAACTCGAGAAACATAATGAAAAAAGCATTCATTGGCAAGAAAATCCATTTG
>NW_018398306.1:10509-10750 GCF_002168275.2 Theobroma umbraticum | reverse complement strand
TTCCTTTAAAAGCCTTATTACTCGATTTAAATAGTTTTCTAATCTCAAAATTGTTTTAAGTTCAATTTTTTTACTTTTTTGGTTAAAACAGATTATAATTGAATTCCACATCAAGAAACGCGAAGAGAAAGGCATTCATTGGTAAGAAAAGTCCATTTATAGTTACCTATTCTTTTAAAAGCCTTATTACATGCTTTAAATGGTTTTATAATCTTATAATTGATTTTAAATTAAATTTTTT
>NW_018398306.1:10382-10499 GCF_002168275.2 Theobroma umbraticum | reverse complement strand
ATTAAAACAGACTATAATTGAATGTTTGCCTTGGGAAACGTGTAGAAAAAGTCATTCATTGAGAAGAAAAGTCTATTTATAGTCACCATTCCTTCAAAAGCCTTATTACTCGCTTTA
>NW_018398306.1:10156-10282 GCF_002168275.2 Theobroma umbraticum | reverse complement strand
TAAATGATTTTATAATCTCATAATTAATTTGAAGTTGAATTTTTTTACATTTTTTATTAAAACAGATTACAATTGAATGCCTGCCTTAGGAAACATGTAAAAAAAGCCATTCATTAAGAAGAAAAG
>NW_018398306.1:9971-10146 GCF_002168275.2 Theobroma umbraticum | reverse complement strand
GTCACCCATTCCTTCAAAAGCTTTATTACCCACTTTAAATTATTTTATAATCTCATAATTAATTTTAAGTCAATTTTTTTACATTATTGCTTAAAACAGGTTATAATTAAATATCTACCTCGAGTAACATGAAGAAAAAGGCATTCATTGGCAAGAAAAGTGCACTTATAGTCAC
>NW_018398306.1:9344-9513 GCF_002168275.2 Theobroma umbraticum | reverse complement strand
GTTTTAGATTGACTTTGTTTATATTTTGGGTTAAAACATACTATAATTGAATGCCTAACTCGAGAAACGTAATGAAAAAAGCATTAATTGGCAAGAAAAGTTCATTTATAGTCTGTTATTCCTTCAAAAGCCTTATTACTCGATTTAAATGGTTTTATAATCTCAAAAT
>NW_018398306.1:8584-8989 GCF_002168275.2 Theobroma umbraticum | reverse complement strand
TTCCTTTAAAAGCCTTATTACTCGCTTTAAATTGTTTTATAATCTCGTAATTGCTTTTAAGTTGAATTTTTTAATATTTTTGGTTAAAACAATCTATAATCAAATGTCTAGCTTACGAAACATGAACAAAAAGGCATTCATTAGCAAGAAAAGTCTATTTATAGTCACACATTCCATCAAAAGGCTTACTGATCGCTTTCAATAGTTTTATAATCTCATAATTGATTTTAAGTTGAATTTTTTGGCATTTTTTGTTAAAGCAGTCAATAATTGAACGTCTACCTCAAGAAACACGAGGAAAAAGACATTCATTCGCAAAAAAAGTCCATTTATAGCCACCCATTCCTTCATAAGCCTTATTACTCGTTTTAAAAAGTTTTATAATCTCATAATTGATTTTAAGTT
>NW_018398306.1:8357-8488 GCF_002168275.2 Theobroma umbraticum | reverse complement strand
AAAGTTCATTTATAGACACCTATTCCTTCAAAAGCCTTACTATTCGCTTTAAATTGTTTTCTAATCTCATAATTGATTTTAAGTAGAATTATTTTTATATTTTTAGTTAAAACAGACTATAATTGAATGTC
>NW_018398306.1:7992-8144 GCF_002168275.2 Theobroma umbraticum | reverse complement strand
TTTTTACATTTTTAGTTAAAACAGACTATAATTGAATGTCTATCTTGAGAAACAGAAAGAAAAAAGCATTCATTGGAAAGAAAAGTCCATTTATAGTTACCCATTTCTTCGAAAGGATTATTACTCGCTTTAAATGGTTTTATAATCTCAAA
>NW_018398306.1:7883-7982 GCF_002168275.2 Theobroma umbraticum | reverse complement strand
AGCTGAATTTTTTTACATTTTTGGTTGAAACAGACTATAATTGAATGCCTTCCTCAAGAAATATGTAGAAACAGCAATTCATTGAAAAAAAAAGTTCAT
>NW_018398306.1:7638-7783 GCF_002168275.2 Theobroma umbraticum | reverse complement strand
TGAGAAACATGAAGAAAAAGCTATTCACTGGTAAAAAAAGTTTATTTATAGTCATCAATTTCACCAAAACCTTACTACTCGCTTTAAATGGTTTTAAGTTGAATTATTTTATATTTTTTATTAAAACAGACTATAATTGAATGCT
>NW_018398306.1:7331-7482 GCF_002168275.2 Theobroma umbraticum | reverse complement strand
GTTTTAGATTGACTTTGTTTATATTTTGGGTTAAAACATACTATAATTGAATGCGTAACTCGAGAAACATAATGAAAAAAGCATTAATTGGCAAAAAAAGTTCGTTTATAGCCTCCTATTCCTTCAAAAGCCTTATTACTCGATTTAAATG
>NW_018398306.1:7223-7321 GCF_002168275.2 Theobroma umbraticum | reverse complement strand
CTCAAAATTCATTTTAAGTTCAATTTTTGTTACTTTTTTGCTTAAAATAGATTATAATTGAACGTGAACAAAAAGGCATTCATTGGCAAGAAAAGTCC
>NW_018398306.1:7010-7213 GCF_002168275.2 Theobroma umbraticum | reverse complement strand
ACCCATTTCTTCAAAAGGATTATTACTCACTTTAAATGGTTTTATAATTTTAAAATTGATTTTAAGCTGAATTTTTTTACATTTTTAGTTAAAACAAACTATAATTGAATGCTTTAATCAGGAAACATGTAGAAACAACAATTCATTGAAAAGAAAAGTCCATTTACAATCACTCATTCCTTTAAAAGCCTTATTACCCGCTT
>NW_018398306.1:6793-7000 GCF_002168275.2 Theobroma umbraticum | reverse complement strand
TATAATCTCATAATTAATTGAAAGTTGAAGTTTTTTACATTTTTCATTAAAAGAGATTATAATTGAATGCCTGCCTCAAGAAATGTGTAAAAAAAGCCATTCATTGAGAAGAAAATTCCATCTATAGTTGCCCATTCCTTTAAAAATCTTATCACTCACTTTAAATGGTTTTATAATCTCATAATTAATTTAAGTTGAATTTTTTTA
>NW_018398306.1:6413-6564 GCF_002168275.2 Theobroma umbraticum | reverse complement strand
AATCCATTTATAGTCAACCATTCCTCCAAAAGCCTTATTACTCGCTGTAAATAATTTTATAATCTCATAATTGATTTTAAGTTGGATTTTTCTACATTTTTGGTTAAAATAGACTATAATTGAATGTCTACCTCGAGAAACATGATGAAAA
>NW_018398306.1:6174-6313 GCF_002168275.2 Theobroma umbraticum | reverse complement strand
GTGACTATAAATGGACTTTTCTTCTCAATGAATGGCTTTTTCTACACGTTTTCTAAGGTAGGCATTCAATTATAGTCAGTTTTAATGAAAAATGTAAAAGAATTCAACTTAAAATCAATTATGAGATTATGAAACCATT
>NW_018398306.1:5958-6161 GCF_002168275.2 Theobroma umbraticum | reverse complement strand
AAGGCTTTTGAACGAATAAGAGACCATAAATGAACTTTTCTTACCATGGAATGCATTTTTCGTCATATTTCTTAAGGCAAAATTCAATTATAGTCTGTTTTAACCAAAAGTGTAAAAACATGCAACTTAAAATAGATTATGAGATTGTAAAATCATTTAAAGCAAGTAATAAAGATTTTGAAGGAATGGGTGACTATAAATGG
>NW_018398306.1:5747-5930 GCF_002168275.2 Theobroma umbraticum | reverse complement strand
TTCATGTTTCTTGAGGTAGACATTCAATTATAGTCTATTTTAACCAAAAATGTAGAAATATTCAGCTTAAAATCAATTATGAGATTATAAAATCAATGAAAGCGAGTAATAAGGCTTTTGAAGAAATCAGAGACTATAAATAGACTTTTCTTGCCAATGAATGCTTTTTTCTTCATGTTTCTT
>NW_018398306.1:5495-5671 GCF_002168275.2 Theobroma umbraticum | reverse complement strand
AGATTATAAAACCATTTAAACCAAGTAATAAGGCTTTTGAAAGAATGGGTGACTGTCAATGGACTTTTCTTCTCAATGAATTACTTTTTCTCCATGTTTCCCAAGGTAGACATTGAATTATAGCCTGTTTTAACCAAAAATGTAAAAAAAATTAAACTTAAAATCAATTTTGAGAT
>NW_018398306.1:5328-5485 GCF_002168275.2 Theobroma umbraticum | reverse complement strand
TTTAAAGTTAGTAATAAGGCTTTTGAAGGAATGAGAGACTATAAATGGACTTCTTGCCAATTAACACCTTTTATTTCACATTTTTCAAGGTATACATTCAATTATAATCTGTTTTAACCAATAATATAAAAATAATTGAACCTAAAATCAATTATGA
>NW_018398306.1:5051-5318 GCF_002168275.2 Theobroma umbraticum | reverse complement strand
CCATTTAAAGCGAGGAATAAGGCTTTTGAATGAATGGGTGACTAGAAATGGACTTTTCCTATCAATGAATGGCTTTTTCTCCACGTTTCCAAGGCAAACATTCAATTATAACCTATTTAACCAAAAATGTAAAAAAATTCAACTTAAAATGAAAAATGAGATTATAAAACCATTTAAAGCTTGTAATAAGGCTTTTGAAGGAATGGAGACTACAAATGGACTTTTCTTGCCAATGAATGCATTTTTCTTCATGTTTCTTGAGGTAGA
>NW_018398306.1:735-4794 GCF_002168275.2 Theobroma umbraticum | reverse complement strand
AATTGACTTTTCTTCTCAATGAGTGGCTTTTTCTCCATGTTTCCTAAGGCAGACATTCAATTATAACCTATTTTAACTAAAAATACAAAAAAAAAATTGAACTTAAAATCATGTTGAGATTATAAAACCATTAAAAGTGAGTAATAAGGCTTTTGAAGGAATGTGAGACTATAAATAGACTTTTCTTACCAATGAAAGCTTTTTTCTTCACATTTCTAGATATAGACATTCAATTATAGTCTATCTTAACTAAAAGTGCTAAAAAATTTTAACTTAAAATCAATTATGAGAGTATAAAATCATTGAAAGCGAGTAATAAGGCGTTTCAAGGTATGGGTGACTATAAATGTACTTTTCCTTTCAATGAATAGCTTTTTCTCCATGTTTCTTGAGGCATGCATTCAATTATATTCTGTTTTAACCAAAAATGTAAAACAATTCAACTTAAAATTAATTATGAAATTATAAAGTCATTTATAGCGAATAATAAGGCTTTTGAAGGAATGAGAGACTATAAATGGACTTTTCTTCCAAATAAAAATATTTTTCCACACATTTCCCATGGAAGGCATTCAATTATAGTCTGTTTCAATGAAAACTGTAAAAAATTCAACTTAAAATCTATAATGAGATTATAAAACCATTCAGAGCGAGTAATAAGGCTTTTAAAGGAATGGGTGACTATAAATGGACTATCGTTGCTAATGAATGCGTTTTTCTTCATGTTTCTTCAGGTAGACATTCAATTATAATTTGTTTTACATAATAATATAAATCAAATTGAAGCTAGAATCAATTATGAGATTACAAAACCATTTAAAGTGAGTAATAATACTTTTGAAGGAATGGAAGACTCTAAATGGACTTTGCTTGCCAATGAATGCTTTTTTCTTCATGTTTCTTAAGGTAGACATTCAATTATAGTCTGTTTTAGCAAAAAATGTAGAAAAATTCAACTTAAAATCAATTATGAGATTATAAAACCATTTAAAGTGAGTAATAAGGCTTTTAAAATAATAAGTTACTATAAATGGACTTTTCTTCTCAATGAATGACTTTTTCTCTACGTTTCCCAAGGTAGGCATTTAATTATAGTCTGTTTTAATGAAAAATGTAAAAAAATTCTACTTAAAAATTTTGAGATTATAAAACCATTTAAAGCGAGTATTAAAGCTTTTGAAGAAATGAGTGACTATAAATAGACTTTTCTTATCAATAAATACCTTTGTCTTCATGTTTCGTGAGGTATACATTCAATTATATTCTGTTTTAACCAAAAGGGTAAAAAAATTCAATTTAAAATCAATTATGAAAATGTAAAACCGTTTAAAGCGAGTAATAAGACTTTTGAAGGAATGGGAGAGTATAAATGAAATTTTCTTACCAATGAATGCCTTTTACTTCATGCTTCTCAAGGTAGACATTCAATTATAATCTAATTTAACCAAGAATGTAAAAAAAATTAAACTTAAAATCAATAATGAGATTATAAAACTATTTAAAGTGACTAATAAAGTTTTGAAAGAATGGGAAACTATAAATGGACTTTTCTTACCAATGAATACTTTTTTCTTCACCTTTCTCAAGGTAAACATTTAATTATAGTCTGTTTTAACCAAAAGTATAAAAAAGTTAACTTAAAATTAATTATGGGATTGTAAAACCATTGAAAGCAAGGAATAAGGCTTCTGAAAGAATGGGTGACTATAAATGGACTTTTCTTGCCAATGAATGCCTTTTTCTTCATGTTTCTCAAGGTAGACATTCAATTATAGCTTATTTTAACTAAAAATATAGAAAAATTCAACTTGAAATCAATTATGAGATTATAAAACCATTTAAAGTGAGTAATAAGGCTTTTGAAAGAATGAGTGACTATAAATGGGCTTCTCTTCTCAATGAATAGCTTTTTCTCTATGTTTCCCTAGACAAACATTCAATTTCAACCTGTTTTAACCAAAAATGTAAAAAAAACTGAACTTAAAATCAATTTTAAGATTATAAAACCATATAAACTGAGTAATAAGGCTTTTGAAGGAATGAGAGACTATAAATGAACTTTTCTTGCCAATGAATGGCTTTTTCATCACGTTTCAAGAGGTAGACATTGAATTATAGTCTATTTTAACTAAAAATGTCGATAAATTCAACTTAAAATTAATTATGAGATTATAAAACTATTTAAAACAAGTAATAAGGCTTCTGAAAGAATGGGAGACAATAAATAGACTTTTCTTCTCAATGAATGACTTTTTTACACGTTTTCTGAGGTAGGTATTCAATTATAGTCTGTGTTAATGGAAAATATAAAAAAATTCAACTTAGAATCAATTATGAGATTCTAAAATTATTTAAAGTGAGTAATAAGACTTTTGAAGGAATAGGAGACTATAAATAGACTTTTCTTGCCAATGAATGCTTTTTTTTTACATTTCTTGACGCAAACATTCAATTATAGTCTGTTTTAACTAAAAGTGTAAAAAAATTCAACTTAAAATCAATTATTGGATTGTAAAACTATTTAAAGCGAGTAATAAGGCTTTTGAAGGAATAGATGACAATAAATGGACTTTTCTTGGCAATGAATGCCTTTTTCTTCTTGTTTCTTAAGGTAGACATTCAATTATAGTCTATTTTAAGCAAAAATAGAGAAAAATGCAACTTAAAATCAATTATGAGATTATAAAACCATTTAAAGTGACTAATAAGGCTTTTGAAAGAATGAGTGATTATAAATGGACTTTTCTTCTCAATGAATGGCTTTTTCTCCATGTTTCCCAAGCTAAAATTTAATTATAACTTGTTTTAACTAAAAGTTTAAAAAAATTCAACTTAAAATCGATTATGAGATTGTAAAACTATTTAAAGCAAGTAATAAGGTTTTTGAAGAAATAAGTGACTATAAACGGACTTTTTTTTACCAATGAATGCCTTTTCCTTTATGTTTTCTGAGGTAGACATTCACTTATAATCTGTTTTAACCAATAATGCACAAATAATTGAACCTAAAATCAATTATGAAATTATAAAACCATTGAGAGTGAGAAATAAGGCTTTTGAATCAATGGGTGACTATAAATGGACTTTTTTCTCAATGAATGGCTTTTTCTCTATGGTTCCTAAGCCAGACATTCAATTATTACCTATTTTAACAAAAAATGTAAAAAAATTGAACTTAAAATCAATTTTGAGATTATAAAATCATTTAAAGTGAGTAATAAGGCTTCTGAAGGAATGAGAGACTATAAATAGTCTTTTCTTGCCAATGAATGCTGTTTTCTTCACATTTCTCAAAGCAGACATTCAATTATAGTCTGTTTTAACCAAAAGTGTAAAAAAATTCAACTTAAAATCAATTATGAGATTATAAAACCATTTATAGTGAGTAATAAGGTGTTTGAAGGAATGAGTGACTATAAATGGACTTTTTTTACCAGTGAATGCCTATTTTTTCATGTTTTTTACGGTATATATTCAATTATAATCTATTTTAACTAAAAATGTAAAAAAAAACTTGAACTTAAAATCAATAATGAGATTATAAAACCATTTAAAGCGACTAATAAGGCTTTTGAAGGAATTAGAGACTATAAATAGACTTTTCTTCTCAATGAATGACTTTTTTACCCATATTTCAAAGCAGGCATTCAATTATAGTCTGTTTTAATGAAAAATGTAAAAAAATTCAACCTAGAATCAATTATGAGATTATAAAACCATTTAAAGTGAGTAATAAAGCTTTTGAAAAAATAAGAGACTATAAATGGACTTTTCTTGCCAATGAATTCTTTTTTTTTTCACATTTCTCGAGGCAAACATTCAATTATTGTCTGTTTTAACTGCAAGTGAAAAAAATTCAACTTAAAATCAATTATGGGATTATAAAACTATTTGAAGCGAGTAATAAGACCTTTGAAGGAATGGGTGACTATAAATAGATTATTTTTTATCAATGAATACCTTTTTCTTCACGTTTTTTAAGGTAGACATTCAATTATTATCTGTTTTAACAAAAAATGTAGAAAAATTCAACTTAAAATTAATTATAAGGTTATAAAA
>NW_018398306.1:478-631 GCF_002168275.2 Theobroma umbraticum | reverse complement strand
TTTGAAAGAATGAGTGACTATAAATGGACTTTTTTTCTCAATGAATGGCTTTTTCTCCATGTTTCCCAATGCAGACATTCAATTATAACCTTTTTTAACTAAAAAAAATTGAACTAAAAATCAATTTTGAGATTATAAAACCATTTAAAGTGA
>NW_018398306.1:0-142 GCF_002168275.2 Theobroma umbraticum | reverse complement strand
ATAAGGCTTTTGAAGGAATGAGAGACTATAAACGGACTTTTCTTGCCAATGAATGCTTTTTTTTTCATATTTCTTAAGGTAGACATTTAATTATAATCTATTTTAACTAATAATGTAAAAATAATTGAACCTAAAATCAATT
>NW_018398305.1:4216-4348 GCF_002168275.2 Theobroma umbraticum | reverse complement strand
AATAAGGCTTTTGGAGGAATGGGTGACTATAAATGGACTTTTCTTATCAATGAACCTTTTTTTTCATGTTTCTGGAGATTGACATTCAATTATAATCTGTTCTAAAGAAAAATGTACAAAGAACTCAAATTT
>NW_018398305.1:3933-4080 GCF_002168275.2 Theobroma umbraticum | reverse complement strand
ATCAATTATGGCATTATAAAACCATTTCAAGCGAGTAATGAGGCTTTTGAAGGATTGGGTGACTATAAATAGATTTTTATTACCAATGTATGTCTTTTTCTTCACGTTTTTAGAGGTTGACATTCAATTATAATCTGTTTGAACAAA
>NW_018398305.1:3533-3667 GCF_002168275.2 Theobroma umbraticum | reverse complement strand
TTTCTTGAGGTAAACATCAATTCTAGTATATTTTAACCAAAAATATAAAAAAGTTCAACTTAAAATCCATTATGACATTATAAAACCATGTAAAGCGAGTAATAAGGATTTTTAAAGGCCTGGTTTACTATAAA
>NW_018398305.1:1943-3069 GCF_002168275.2 Theobroma umbraticum | reverse complement strand
ATGGGTGACGAGAAATGAACTTTCCTTACCAATAAATGCCTTTTTCTTTATGTTTCTTGAGGTGGACATCCAATTATAGTCCGTTTTAACTAAAATGTAAAAAAGTTCAACTTAAAATCAATTATGGGGTTATACAACCATTTAAAGCGAGTAATGAGGTTTTTGAAGGTATAAGTGACTATAAATGGACTTTTCTTTCGAATGAATGTTTTTTATTTCATGTTTCTTAAGGTAGACATTCAATTCAGTTTGTTTTAACCAAAAGGGTACAAAGAATTCAAATTTAAATCAATTTTTAGATTATAAAATTATTTAAAGTGAGTAACAAGGTTTTTAAAGGAACAGGTGACTGTAATGTGACTTTTCTTGCAAATGACTTTCTTTTTCTTCATGTTTCTAAAGCTAGACATTCAATTATAATATGTTTTAGCCAAAAATGTAAAAATATTTGAACTTAAAACCAATTATGAGATTATAAGACCATTTAAAGTGTTTAATAAGACTTTTGAAGGAATGGGTGACTATTAATGAACTTTTCCTGCCAATGAATACCTTTTCCTTCATGTTTCTTGATTTTGACATTCAATTATAATCTTTTTTAATCAAAAATGTACAAATAATTCAAATTTGAATCAATTTTGGGATTACAAAACCATTTAAAGTGAGTACTAAGGCTTTTGAAGGAAGGGGTGACTATAAATGGACTTTTCTTGTCAATAAATATCTTTTTCTTTACGTTTCTAGAGATTGACATTCAATTATAGTCTGTTTTAACAAAAGATATAAAAAACTTCAACTTAAAATCAATTATGGCATTATAAAATCATGTAAAACGAGTAATAAGGCTTTTCGAAGGTATTGGTGACCATAAATGGACTTTTCTTGTCAATGTTTGTTTTCCTCTACACGTTTCTCGATGTAGACATTCAATTCTAGTCTTTTTAACTAAAAAAGAAAAAAAATTCAACTTAAAATTAATTTTTAGTTTATAAAACAATTTAAAGCAAGTAATAAGGCTTTTGAAGGCTTGAGTGACTATAAATGGACTTTTTGTGCCAATGGCTGGCTCTACCTTTATGTTCTCCAAGGTAGACATTCAATTATAGCCTTTTTAAATCGAAAAATG
>NW_018398305.1:1637-1843 GCF_002168275.2 Theobroma umbraticum | reverse complement strand
AATCAATTATGGCATTATAAAACCATGTAAAGCGAGTAATAAGGCTTTTTGAATGTATGGGCGACCATAAATGGACTTTTCTTGTCAACGATTGCTTTTCTCAATACGTTTCTCAAGGTAGACATTCAATTCTAGTCTTTTAACTAAAAAACTAAAAAAAATTCAACTTAAAACTAATTATTAGTTTATAAAACCATTTAAAGCAA
>NW_018398305.1:1476-1627 GCF_002168275.2 Theobroma umbraticum | reverse complement strand
TTTTGAAGGCTTGAGTGACTATAAATGGACTTTTTGTGCCAATGGCTGGCTTTTTTACTTTATGTTCTCCAAGGTAGACATTTAATTATAGCCTTTTTAAATCGAAAAATGCAAAAAAATTCAACTTAAAATCAATTTTGAGATTATAAAG
>NW_018398305.1:1359-1466 GCF_002168275.2 Theobroma umbraticum | reverse complement strand
TGAGTAATAAGGCTTTTGAAGAAATGGGTGACTATAAGTGAACTTTTCTTACCAATCAATTCCTTTTTCCTCATGTTTCCCAAGGTAGACATTCAATTACAACCTAC
>NW_018398305.1:1193-1349 GCF_002168275.2 Theobroma umbraticum | reverse complement strand
AAGGTCAAAAAATTGAACCTAAAATCAATTATGAGGTTACAAAACCATTTCAAGTGAGTAATAAGGCTTTTCAAAGGAATCGGTGACTATTAATAGACATTTAATTCTAGTCTGTTTTAACCAAAAATGTATAAAGAATTCAAATTTAAATCAATT
>NW_018398305.1:1029-1161 GCF_002168275.2 Theobroma umbraticum | reverse complement strand
AAGGCTTTTAAAGGAATGGGTGGCTATAAATAGACTTTTCTTTCCAATAAATGTCTTTTTCTTCACGTTTCTCGAGCTAGACATTCAATTATGATATGTTTTAACCAAAAATGTAAAAAATTTAAACTTAAA
>NW_018398305.1:681-834 GCF_002168275.2 Theobroma umbraticum | reverse complement strand
TTAAAGTGAGTAATAACGCTTTTGAAGGAATGGGTGTGACTATAAATGGACTTTTCTTTCCAATGAATGCCTTTTCCATTACATTTCTTGAGGTAGACAATCAATTATAGTCCATTTTAACAAAAAAATGTAAAAAAATTAAACTTAAAATCA
>NW_018398305.1:498-671 GCF_002168275.2 Theobroma umbraticum | reverse complement strand
TATAAAACCATTTAAAGTGAGTAATGAGGTTTTGAAGGTATGGGTGACTATAAATGGACTTTTCTTGTTAATGAATGCATTTTTCTTCATGTTTCTCAAGGTAGACGTTCAATTCAGTTTGTTTTAACTAAAAATGTAGAAAGAATTCAAATTTAAATCAATTTTGAGATTAT
>NW_018398305.1:0-134 GCF_002168275.2 Theobroma umbraticum | reverse complement strand
TTCTTACCAATGAATACTTTTTCCTTCATGTTTCTCAAGGTAGACATTCAATTCAGTTTGTTTTATCCAAAAGGGTACATAAAATTCAAATTTAAATCAATTTTGAGATTATAAAACCATTTAAAGTGAGTAAC
>NW_018398304.1:6742-6835 GCF_002168275.2 Theobroma umbraticum | reverse complement strand
GAGATCGTAAAACAATTTGAAGTGAGTAATAAAGCTTTTGAAGGAATGGGAGACAATAAATGGATTTTTCTTGCATATGAATGCTTTTTTCTT
>NW_018398304.1:6617-6732 GCF_002168275.2 Theobroma umbraticum | reverse complement strand
GAGGTAGGCATTCAATTATAGTTTGTTTTGGCCAAAAATGTAAAAAATTCAGTATAAAATGAACTATGACATTATAAAACTATTTAAAGCGAGTAATATGGCTTTTGAAAGAATG
>NW_018398304.1:6489-6607 GCF_002168275.2 Theobroma umbraticum | reverse complement strand
AATAGACTTTTCTTGCTAATGAATGCTTTTTCTTCATGTTTCATGAAGTGGGCATTCAATTATAGTTTGTTTTAAGCAAAAATGTAAAAAATTTAACTTAAAATGAATTATGAGATTA
>NW_018398304.1:6115-6479 GCF_002168275.2 Theobroma umbraticum | reverse complement strand
TAAAACGAGTTATTAGGCTTTTGACGGAATAGGTGACTATAAACGAACTTTTCTTGCCAATAAATATCTTTTTTCTTCACGTTTTATGAGATAGACATTCAATTATAATATGTTTTAACCATAAATATAAAAAAATTAAACTTAAAATTAATTATGAGATTATAAAACCAGTTAAAGCCAATAATAAGGCTTTTGAAGGTATGTGAGACTATAAATAGACTTTTCTTTCAAATAAATAGGTTTCTCTACACGTTTTCTAAGGCAAACATTCAATTGTAGTCTGTTTTGATAAAAAAATTATAAAAAATTAAACCTAAAATCAATTATAAAATTATAAAACCATTTAAAGCGAGTAATAAGGCTT
>NW_018398304.1:5612-5854 GCF_002168275.2 Theobroma umbraticum | reverse complement strand
AGGAATGAGAGACTATAAATGGACTTTTCTTCCAAATAAATGGGTTTTTCTACAAGTGTCTTGAGACAGGCATTCAATTATAGTCTGTTTTCACCAGAAATATAAAAAGGTTAAACTTAAAATCAATTATGAGATTTTAAAACCTTTTAAAGCGAATACTAAGGCTGTTGAAGGAATGAGTGACTCTAAATAGACTTTTCTTGCCAGTGAATGCCTTTTTCTTCATGTTTCTTGAGATAGAC
>NW_018398304.1:4444-5240 GCF_002168275.2 Theobroma umbraticum | reverse complement strand
AAAGTGAGTAATAAGGCTTTTGAAAGAATGGGTGACTCTAAATGGACTTTTCTTAACAAATGTAAAAAAATTTAGCTTAAAATGAATTATGAGGTTATAAAACCATTTAAAGCGAGTAATAATGCTTTTGAGCGAATGAGAGACTATAAATAGAATTTTCTTAGCAATAAACTCTTTTTTCTTCACGTTTTTCGAAATAAACATTCAATTATAGTTTGTTTTAAAGAAATATGTAAAAAAATTTAACCTAAAATCAATTATGAGATTGCAAAATCTTTTAAAGCGAGTATTAAGGCTTTTGAAGGAATGGGCAACTATAAATAGATTTTGCTTACCAATGAATGCTTTTTTTTTTACATTTCTCGATGTCGACATTCAATTATAATCTGTTTTAACCAAAAAAGTAAAAAACATTTGAACTTAAAATAAAATTTGAGATTATAAAACCATTTAAAGTGAGTAAAAAGGCTTTTGAGGGAATAGGTGACTATAAATGGACTTTTTTTACCTATGAATTCATTTTTCTTCATGTTTCTTGAGGTAGACATTGAATTATAGTTTGCTTAAACCAAAAATATAAGAAAAATTCAACTTAAAATCAATTTTGACATTATAAAACTATTTAAAATGGGTAACAAGACTTTTGAAAGAATGAGAGACTGTAAATGAATCCTTCTTCTCAATGAATGGCTTTTTCAACATGTTTCCCAAGGCAAGCACTCTATCATAGTCTATGTCAATGAAAAATGTAAAAAAAAATCAACTTAAAATCAATTATGAAATTATAAAACCATTT
>NW_018398304.1:3951-4116 GCF_002168275.2 Theobroma umbraticum | reverse complement strand
AGTAATAAAGCTTTTAAAGGAATGGGTGACTATAAATGGACTTTTCTTATAAATAAATAGGATTTTCTATACTTTTCTTGAGACAGGCATTCAATTATAGCTTGCTTTAATGAAAAATGTAAAAAATTCAACTTAAAATCAATTTTGAGATTATAAAACCATTTA
>NW_018398304.1:3158-3851 GCF_002168275.2 Theobroma umbraticum | reverse complement strand
TGGTTGTATAATCTCATAATTGATTTTAAATTAAATTTTTTAAATTTTTTATCAAAATAGAGTATAATTGAATGCTTGCCTCAAGAAACATGTAGAAAAACTCATTTATTTGAAAAAAAAAGTTCATTTATAGTCTACTATATCTTCAAAAGCCTTATTGCTGGCTTTAAATGATTTTATAATTTCATAATTGATTTTAAGTTTTATTTTTACATTTTTCATTGACATAGACTATGATAGAGTGCTTGCCTTGGGAAATGTGTAGAAAAAGCCATTCATTGAGAAGAATGGTTCATTTACAGTCTCTCATTCTTTCGAAAGCCTTGTTACCCATTTTAAATGGTTTTATAATGTCAAAATTGATTTTAAGTTAATTTTTTTTCATATTTTGGTTTAAACAAACTATAATTCAATGTCTCCCTCAAGAAACGTGAAGAAAAATGAATTCATAGGCAAGAAAAGTCTATTTATAGTCACCTATTCCTTCAAAAGCCTTCTTATTCACTTTAAATGGTTTTATAATCTCAAAATTTATTTTAAGTTCAAATTTTTTTTACTTTTTTGGTTAAAACAGATTATAATTGAATGTTTATGTCAAGAAACATAAAAAAAAAAGGGATTCATTGGTAAGCAAAGTCTATTTATAGTCACTCATTCCTTCAAAAGCCTTAGTACTCGCTTTAAAAGATTTTG
>NW_018398304.1:3005-3113 GCF_002168275.2 Theobroma umbraticum | reverse complement strand
TTTATCTTGAAAAACGTGAAAAAAAAGAGTTCATTGCTAAGAAAATTCCATTTATAGTCTCTCGTTCGCTCAAAGGCCTTATTACTCGCTTTAAATAGTTTTATAACC
>NW_018398304.1:2762-2969 GCF_002168275.2 Theobroma umbraticum | reverse complement strand
TTGTTAAAACAGATAATAATTGAATGTTTACCTCAAGAAACTTGAAGAAAAAGGCATTCATTTTAAGCTGAATTTTTTTTACATTTTTTGTTAAAACAGACAATAATTGAATGTTCACCTCGGGAAACATGAAGAAAAGGCATTTATTGACAAGAAAAGTCCATTTAGAGTCACCTATTCTTTCAAAAGCCTTATTACTCACTTTAA
>NW_018398304.1:2625-2752 GCF_002168275.2 Theobroma umbraticum | reverse complement strand
AATCTCAAAATTGATTTTAAGTTTAATTATTTTTACATTTTTGGCTAAAACAGATTATATTGAATGTCTACTTCAAGAAACGAGAAGAAAAAGGCATTCATTGGCAATAATAGTCCGTTTATAGTCA
>NW_018398304.1:2398-2525 GCF_002168275.2 Theobroma umbraticum | reverse complement strand
CTTGCCAACGAATGCTTTTTTCTTCACTTTTCTTGAGGTAGATATTCAATTTTATTCTGTTTTAGCCAACAATATAAAAAGAATTGAACCTAAAATCAACTATCAGATTATAAAATCATTTAAAATG
>NW_018398304.1:2283-2388 GCF_002168275.2 Theobroma umbraticum | reverse complement strand
CTTTTGAAAGAATGAGAGACTATAAATAGACTTTTCTTACAAAAGAACACTTTTTTTTTCATGTTTCTTGATATAGACAGTCAATTATAGTCTGTTTAATGAAGA
>NW_018398304.1:1637-1842 GCF_002168275.2 Theobroma umbraticum | reverse complement strand
CTTAAAATCAATTATGAGATTATAAAACCATTTAAAGCAAGTCATAAGGCTTTTAAAGGAATGGGAGACTATAAATGCATTGTTCTTCTCAATGAATGGCTTTTTCTACATGTTTCTCAATGCAAGCATTCAATTATAATCTATTTTAAAGAAAAATATAAAAAAATTCAAACTAAAATCAATTATGAGATTATAAAATCATTTA
>NW_018398304.1:1288-1402 GCF_002168275.2 Theobroma umbraticum | reverse complement strand
GAAGGAATGGGTGACTATAAATGAATTTTTCTTGTCAATGGATACCTTTTTCTTCACGTTTTTTGAGGTAGACAAGCAATTATAATCTGTTTTAACCAAATATGTAAAAAAAAT
>NW_018398304.1:1005-1188 GCF_002168275.2 Theobroma umbraticum | reverse complement strand
TAAATGGTTGTATAATTACATAACTGATTTTAAGTTGAATTTTTTAAATTTTTTTTCAAAACAGAGTATAATTGAATGCCTACCGTAAGAAACGTGTAGAAAAACCCATTTATTTAGAAAAAAAGTCCATTTATAGTCTCTCATACCTTCAAAAGCCTTATTGCTGGATTTAAATGGTTTTAT
>NW_018398304.1:576-696 GCF_002168275.2 Theobroma umbraticum | reverse complement strand
ATTGAAAAGAACGGTTCATTTACAGTCTCTCATTTTTTCTAAAGCCTTGTTACCTGTTTTAAATGATGTTATAATGACAAAATTGATTTTAAGTTGAATTTGTTTTATATTTTTGGTTTA
>NW_018398304.1:433-566 GCF_002168275.2 Theobroma umbraticum | reverse complement strand
AATTCAATGTCTACCTCAAGAAACGTGAAGAAAAATAAATTCATAGGCAAGAAAAGTCCATTTAGAGTCACCTATTCCTTCAAAAGTCTTTTTACTCACTTTAAATGGTTTTATAATCTCAAAATTTATTTTA
>NW_018398304.1:294-423 GCF_002168275.2 Theobroma umbraticum | reverse complement strand
TTTTTACTTTTTTGGTTAAAATAGATTATAATTGAATGTCTACATCGAGAAATGTGAAAAAAAAGACATTCATTGATAAGCAAAGCCCATTTATAGTCACCCATTCCTTCAAAAGCCTTAGTACTCACT
>NW_018398304.1:146-284 GCF_002168275.2 Theobroma umbraticum | reverse complement strand
TTGCAATCTCATAATTGATTTTAGGTTGAATTTTTTTATATATATTTTTAAAATAGACTATAATTGAATGTCTATCTTGAGAAACGTGAAAAAAAAAAGAGTTCATTGCTAAGAAAATTTTATTTATAGTCTCCCGTT
>NW_018398304.1:0-136 GCF_002168275.2 Theobroma umbraticum | reverse complement strand
CCTTATTACTCGCTTTAAATAGTTTTATAATCTTATAATTCATTTTAAGCCGAATTTTTTTACATTTTTTGTTAAAATAGACAATAATTGAATGTTTATCTCGAGAAACGTGAAGAAAAAGGTATTTATTTTAAAC
>NW_018398303.1:3619-3773 GCF_002168275.2 Theobroma umbraticum | reverse complement strand
TTTTTTTTGAAAAAATAAAACATTTAAATTTATATTGTCGAGCTAAAAGTATAATGTACAGTTTACAAATTTTAATTTGTAAATGATTAATAATAAGAACTAAAATAATTATAGTAAAAATTAACAATTGAAAAAACTTGATGCAAACCTATAA
>NW_018398303.1:3382-3502 GCF_002168275.2 Theobroma umbraticum | reverse complement strand
ATTTTTTTGAAAATTTAAATTTAAATTTGTATTCTAGAATTAAAAGTTTTTAACTATTTATAAATTTTAATTTATAAAGGAATAGTAATAAAGATAAAAATAATTATAGTTAAAATTAGC
>NW_018398303.1:3031-3172 GCF_002168275.2 Theobroma umbraticum | reverse complement strand
CCTTATCCCATGTTAATTTTAAAAATAATGCAAATGTGTACAATGCAACACCTTCTCCCATGTTGCACTAGGCTCTCATACTGTCTGTTGGCTCGTGCTTTAATACTATTTTTCCTACACCTTGAACCCAAAGCATAACAC
>NW_018398303.1:2443-2570 GCF_002168275.2 Theobroma umbraticum | reverse complement strand
GCTAAACTATGAAAGCATGCTACCAAAACATAATTAAAGAATCATTATATACATTTCAAAATAGAATAACTCTGCAAGCTATAAATCATTTACAGTAGGTACACACATTAAGCTATAAATGATTTTA
>NW_018398303.1:1942-2073 GCF_002168275.2 Theobroma umbraticum | reverse complement strand
CCTCCTTTTTCATTTTCCTTTTGTTTTTTCTATTTAACTATTAATTTAATAGTTAGCTTTTTGCCTTTTCCAAAAATTACCTTAGTCGCCTTGGTGGTTTTAGAATTATTTTTATTTAATTATTAATATTA
>NW_018398303.1:1429-1548 GCF_002168275.2 Theobroma umbraticum | reverse complement strand
AAAAGAAACATCTTCCATGTCATGACAACAAAAACTTGGCCACAAAAACTTGCCGATTCTTATTCATTTCTAATGACCTAGAGACGTGTTAACTATTGTGGGGTAAGTTAACTAAGATA
>NW_018398303.1:1038-1202 GCF_002168275.2 Theobroma umbraticum | reverse complement strand
CGTTTGCCAAATACTTAGAAAGCTGAGGAATGGTGCCCCAATACACCATGCTTGCTAGTCTTTAACAAAATGACATGGTTAAAAGGCGGAATTGCATTCTAGAAGATATTATGAGGAGTGTGATAAGTGGGGATAATTTTAACCAAAATTTGCTTAGGGATAAG
>NW_018398303.1:742-858 GCF_002168275.2 Theobroma umbraticum | reverse complement strand
TCCTTCAAAAGTGGGCCTATATGATAAACTGAAACTAAAATATAGTATTGTTCCGTTCATTTCTATTTTATTGGGTACCCTAATCATTCCATGAGTTATAAATTTTAATGCCTAAG
>NW_018398303.1:349-459 GCF_002168275.2 Theobroma umbraticum | reverse complement strand
AGCATCTATCTTTGAAAGGGTGATTATAATACTAGCCATGTAGTTGATCCACGAGCTACTAGATAGCTATTTCTAGTCCTTAGTTAGATTTGTGGTGGGATGCAATGAGG
>NW_018398303.1:0-196 GCF_002168275.2 Theobroma umbraticum | reverse complement strand
TCTCACAAGGATGTTTTTTGGAGCCATTATGGCTAGTGCCATTCATTATGTTTTAGAGTTGCAGCAGATGGATGCTACAGCTACTCTTCTAAATGAAAATCATCTTGAAGAGGTCCATATCTCACAAAGTGAAGGATTTACGAAGGATGGTAAAGATCATCTTACGTATATATTCAAAAAGTCTATTTATGGACTC
>NW_018398302.1:927-1035 GCF_002168275.2 Theobroma umbraticum | reverse complement strand
TTTGCATATTTGGTTAAAACAGATTATAATTGAATGTATACCTCGAGAAATGTCCAGAAAAAGCCATTCATTGGCAAGAAAAGTCTATTTACAGTCACCCATTGCTTC
>NW_018398302.1:767-917 GCF_002168275.2 Theobroma umbraticum | reverse complement strand
TTACTCACTTTAAATTGCTTTATAATCTCAAAATTGATTTTAATTTCGAGCTTATTTACATTTTAGTCAAAACATATTATAATTGAATGTCTAGCATGAGAAACATGAAGAAAAAGTCATTCATTGGTAAGAAAAGCCCATTTATAGTCA
>NW_018398302.1:375-526 GCF_002168275.2 Theobroma umbraticum | reverse complement strand
ATTCACTTTAAATGGTTTTATAATCTCAAAATTAATTTAAATTTGAATTTTTTGAACATTTTTGGTTAAAACATATTATAATTGAATGTCTACCTTTAGAAATGTGAGAAAAAAGGCATTCATTGGCAAGAAAAGTCCATTTATAGTCACC
>NW_018398302.1:0-164 GCF_002168275.2 Theobroma umbraticum | reverse complement strand
GGAACTTGAAGCAAAAGCCAACCATTGGTATGAAAAGTCCATTTATAGTAACTGAAGCCTTCGAAAATCTTATTACTTGCTTTAAATGGCTTTATAAACTAATAATTGAATTTAAATTGAATATTTTTACATTTTTGGTTAAAACAGACTAGAATTGAATGTCT
>NW_018398301.1:950-1081 GCF_002168275.2 Theobroma umbraticum | reverse complement strand
GTGATTATAAATGGACTTTCCTTGTCAATGAATATTTTGTTCTTAACGTTTCTCGAGGTAGACATTCAATTATACTCTGTTTTAACCAAAAATGTAAAAAATTTAACTTAAAATCAATTATAAGATTATAA
>NW_018398301.1:640-775 GCF_002168275.2 Theobroma umbraticum | reverse complement strand
ATTCAATTATAGTCTGTCTTAATGAAAAATGTAAAAAATTCAACTTGAAATCAACTATGAGATTATAAAGTTATTTAAAGTGAGTAATAAGGCTTTTGATGATATGGGTGCCAATAAATAGACTTTTCTTACCAA
>NW_018398301.1:524-629 GCF_002168275.2 Theobroma umbraticum | reverse complement strand
TTCTTCATGTTTCTTGAGGTAGACATTTAATTATAATCTGTTTTAACAAAAAAAGTAAAAAATTGAATTTAAAATCAATTTTGAGATTATAAAACCATTTAAAGT
>NW_018398301.1:370-514 GCF_002168275.2 Theobroma umbraticum | reverse complement strand
GCTTTTGAAGGAATGGGAGACTATAAATAGACTTTTTTTGCCAATGAATTTTTTTTCTTTACGTTTTTCAAGGTAGACATTCAACTATATTATGTTTTAACTAAAAATGTAAACAAATTCAACTTAAAATCAATTATGAGATTA
>NW_018398301.1:158-360 GCF_002168275.2 Theobroma umbraticum | reverse complement strand
AAAGTGAGTAATAAGGCTTTTGAAGGAATGGGTGACTGTAAATGGATTTTTCTTCTCAATTAATGGCTTTTTCTACATGTTTCTTGAGTTAGGCATTCAATTATAGTCTATTTTAATGAAAAATATAACAAATTTGAACTTAAAATCAATTTTGAGATTATAAAATCATTTAAAGCTAGTAAGAAGGCTTTTGAAGGAATGG
>NW_018398301.1:0-148 GCF_002168275.2 Theobroma umbraticum | reverse complement strand
ATGGACTTTTCTTATCAATGAATTCCTTTTTCTACACGTTTCTCAAGGTAGACATTCATTTATAGTCTGTTTTAACTAGAAGTATAAAAAAATGCAACTTAAAATCAATTATGAGGTTATAAAACCATTTAAAGCAAGTAATAAGGCT
>NW_018398300.1:6559-6707 GCF_002168275.2 Theobroma umbraticum | reverse complement strand
TGAGATTATAAAACAATTTATAACGAGCGAAAAGGCTGTTAAAGGAATGGAAGGCTATCAACGAACTTTTCTTATCAATGAATGCTTTTTTCTTTATGTTTCTCAAGGCAGACATTCAATTATAGTCTGTTTTAACAAAAAATGTAAA
>NW_018398300.1:6000-6118 GCF_002168275.2 Theobroma umbraticum | reverse complement strand
GATTATAAAACCATTTAAAGCGAGTAATAAGGCTTTTGAAGGAATGGGTGACCAAAAATGAACTTTTTTTTGCCAATGAATGGTTTTGTCTTCATGTTTCTTGAGATAAACATTCATG
>NW_018398300.1:5317-5482 GCF_002168275.2 Theobroma umbraticum | reverse complement strand
GAAGGAATGGGTGACTATAATTGGACTTTTCTTGCCAATGAATTCTTTTTTCTTCATCTTTCTTGAGATAGACAATCAATTATTGTCTATTTTAATAAAAAATGTGAAAATATTTAACTTAAAAATCAATTATTAGATTATAAAACCATTTAAAGCTAGTAATAA
>NW_018398300.1:4504-4624 GCF_002168275.2 Theobroma umbraticum | reverse complement strand
GGAATAAGTGACTATAAATGGACTTTTCTTGTCCTTGAATGCTCTTTTCTTAACTTTTCCTGAGTAAGATATTCAATTATAGTCTGTTTTAATCAAAAATGTAAAAAAATTTAACTTAAA
>NW_018398300.1:4350-4487 GCF_002168275.2 Theobroma umbraticum | reverse complement strand
AAAACCATTTAAAGTGAGTAATAAGGTTTTTGAAGGAATGGGAGGCTGTAAATACACTTTTCTTGCTAATGAATGCTTTTTTAAAATTAAAATTAATTATGAGATTATAAAACCATTTAGAACTAGTAAAATGGCTG
>NW_018398300.1:4047-4158 GCF_002168275.2 Theobroma umbraticum | reverse complement strand
ATCAATTATGAGATTATAAAACCATTTAAAGTGAGTAATAAGTCTTTTGAAGGATTAGGAGACTATAAATGTACTTTTCTTGCCCATGAATGCTCTTTTATTCACGTTTCT
>NW_018398300.1:3899-4020 GCF_002168275.2 Theobroma umbraticum | reverse complement strand
GAAATGGGTGACTATAAATATACTTTTCTTGCCAATGGATGCTTTTTTCTTCATTTTTTTAAAGGCATACATTCAATTATAGTCTGTTTTAATGAAAAATGTTAAAAAATTGAACTTAAAA
>NW_018398300.1:3517-3759 GCF_002168275.2 Theobroma umbraticum | reverse complement strand
CTTCATGTTTCTTGTGGCAGACATTCAATTATAGTCTGTTTTATTGAAAAATGTCAACAACTTCAACTTAAAATCAATTATGAGATTATAAAACCATTTATAAAGCGAGTAATAAGGCTTTTAAAGGATTGGGACACTATAAAAGGACTTTGCTTGCCCATAAATGCTCTTTTATTCACGTTTCTTGTGGTAAATATTCAATTATAGTCTGTTTTAATCAAAAATGTAAAAAAATTCAACTT
>NW_018398300.1:3035-3149 GCF_002168275.2 Theobroma umbraticum | reverse complement strand
TCAATTATTAGATTATAAAACAATTTAAAATGAGTAATAAGGCTTTTGAAGGAACGGGAAGCTGTAAATACACTTTTCTTGCCAATAAATGCTTTTTTCTTCATGCTTCTTAAG
>NW_018398300.1:2683-2837 GCF_002168275.2 Theobroma umbraticum | reverse complement strand
GTTTCTTAAGGTAGACATTCAATTATAGTTTGTTTTAATAAAAAATATTAAAAACTTCAACTTAGAATCAATTATTAAATTATAAAACCATTTAAAGCAGGTAATAAGGCTTTTGAAGGATTGGGAGACTATAAAAGGACTTTTCTTGCCCATG
>NW_018398300.1:2278-2448 GCF_002168275.2 Theobroma umbraticum | reverse complement strand
ATAAGGCTTTTGAAGGAATGGGTGACTATAAATAGACTTTTCTTACAAATGAATGCTTTTTCCTTCATGTTTCTCAAGATAGACAATCAATTATTGTCTGCTTTAATCAAAACTGCAAAAAAATTTAACTTAAAATCAATTATTGGATTATAAAACCATTTAAAGCTAGT
>NW_018398300.1:2033-2143 GCF_002168275.2 Theobroma umbraticum | reverse complement strand
TTTCTTGCCAATGAATGCTCTTTTATTCACGTTTCTTGTGGTAGACATTCAATTAAAGTTTGTTTTAATGAAAAATGTAAAAAAATTCAACTTAAAATTAATTATGAGAT
>NW_018398300.1:1703-1836 GCF_002168275.2 Theobroma umbraticum | reverse complement strand
ATGAGAGGCTGTAAATACACTTTTCTTGCCAATGAATGCTTTTTTCTTCATGCTAAGGCAGACATTCAATTATAGTCTGTTTTAATGCAAAATATAAAAAAATTGAAATTAAAATTAATTATGAGATTATAAA
>NW_018398300.1:1188-1348 GCF_002168275.2 Theobroma umbraticum | reverse complement strand
ATTATTAGATTATAAAACCTTTTAAAGTGAGTAATAAGGCTTTTGAAGGAATGAGAGACTGAAAAAACACTTTTCTTGCCAATGAATGCTTTTTTTTATGCTTCTTAAGGCAGACTTTCAATTATAGTCTGTTTTAATGAAAAATGTAAAAAAATTGAAC
>NW_018398300.1:992-1170 GCF_002168275.2 Theobroma umbraticum | reverse complement strand
TTATAAAACCATTTAGAACGAGTAAAAAGGCTGTTGAAGGAATGGAAGGTTATAGATGGACTTTTCTTATCCGTGAATACCTTTCTCTTCATGTTTCTTGAGGCAGACATTCAATTATAGTCTATTTTAAAGAAAAATGTAAATAACTTCAACTTAAAATCAAATGTGGGATTATAAA
>NW_018398300.1:484-630 GCF_002168275.2 Theobroma umbraticum | reverse complement strand
AGCTTTTTTCTTCACTTATCTCAAGGCAGACATTCAATTCTAGTCTGTTTTAATAAAAAATATAAAAAAATTTAGCTTAAATCAATTATGAAATTATAAAACTATTTAGAACGAGCAAAAAGGCTGTTGAAAGAATGAGAGGCTAT
>NW_018398300.1:0-116 GCF_002168275.2 Theobroma umbraticum | reverse complement strand
CAATTATAGTCTATTTTAATGAAAAATATAAAAAAATTCAACTTAAAATTAATTCTGAGATTAGAAAACTATTTAAAGCGAGTAATAAGGCTTTTAAAGGAATGAGTGACTATAAA
>NW_018398299.1:3595-3683 GCF_002168275.2 Theobroma umbraticum | reverse complement strand
TTGGTAAGAGAAGTCCATTTATAGTCACCCATGACTTCGAAAGCCTTATTAGTCACTTTAATTATTTTATAATCTCATAATTGATTTT
>NW_018398299.1:3455-3585 GCF_002168275.2 Theobroma umbraticum | reverse complement strand
TTTTTACATTTTTTATTAAAATAGATTATAACTGAATGTCTACCTTGAGAAACATAAAGAAAGAGATATCCACTGGTAAGAAAAGTCTATTTATAGCCACATATACCTTCGAAAGCCTTATTACTCGCTT
>NW_018398299.1:3364-3445 GCF_002168275.2 Theobroma umbraticum | reverse complement strand
TATAATCTCATAATTGATTTTAAGCTGACTTTTTTTATTTTTTTTACTAAAACAGATTATAATTGAATGTCTACCTCAAGA
>NW_018398299.1:3026-3354 GCF_002168275.2 Theobroma umbraticum | reverse complement strand
AAAAGATATCCATTAGCAAGAAAAGTCCATTTATAGCGACTCATCCTTCAAAAGCCTTTTTACTCGCTTTAAATGTTTTTATAAATTTATAATTGATTTTAAGTTGAATTTTTTTATATTTTTTTATTAAAAAATATTATAATTAAATGTCTGCCTCAGGAAACGTGAAGAAAAATATATTCATTGGCAAGAAAAGTCCATTTATAGTCACTCATATTTTTGAAAGCCTTATTACTCGCTTTGAATGATTTTATAACCTCATAATTGAATTTAAGTTGAATTGATTTACATTTTTGACTGAAACAGATAATAATTTAATATCTACCTT
>NW_018398299.1:2848-3016 GCF_002168275.2 Theobroma umbraticum | reverse complement strand
AAGAAAAAGATATCCACTGACAGGAAAAGTGCATTTATAGTCACCCATGCCTTAAAAAGCATTATCACTTGCTTTAAATGTTTTTATAATCTCATAAATGATTTTAAATTGAATTATGTTACGTTTTTAGTTAAAACAGATAATAATTGAATGTATGCCTCAAGAAAC
>NW_018398299.1:2769-2838 GCF_002168275.2 Theobroma umbraticum | reverse complement strand
AAATATCCATTGGCAAGAAAAGTCCTTTTATAGTCACGTATACTTTCAAAAGCCTTATTACTCGCTTTA
>NW_018398299.1:2528-2759 GCF_002168275.2 Theobroma umbraticum | reverse complement strand
TAACCTGATAATTGATTTTAAGTTAATTTTTTTTATTATTTATTAAAACAAATTATAATTCAATGTCTACCTCGAGAAACATAAAAAAAAAGATATCCATTGGCAAGAAAAGTCTATTTATAGTCACCCAAGCCTTCGAACGCCTTATTACTCGCTTTAAATGTTATTATAATCTCCTAATTGATTTTAAGTTGAATTTTTTTATATTTTTGGCTAAAACAGATAATAATT
>NW_018398299.1:2133-2281 GCF_002168275.2 Theobroma umbraticum | reverse complement strand
TTCAAAAGTTTTATTACTCGTTTTAAATATTTTTATAATCTCATAATTGATTTTGTATTTTTTAACATTTTTGGTTAAAAAAAATAATTGAATGCCTACCTTAGGAAACATGAAGAAAAGATATCCATTGGCAAGAAAAGTTCATTTA
>NW_018398299.1:1983-2123 GCF_002168275.2 Theobroma umbraticum | reverse complement strand
TGCCTTCAAAAACCTTATTACTCGCTTTAAATGTTTTTGTAATCTTATAATTGATTTTGAGTTAAATTTTTTTATACTTTTTATTCAAACAGATAATAATTGAATGTCTATCTCAAGAAACATGAAGAAAAAGATATCCA
>NW_018398299.1:1544-1863 GCF_002168275.2 Theobroma umbraticum | reverse complement strand
ATGCCTTCAAAAGCCTTATTACTCGCTTTAAATATTTTTATAATCTCATAATTGTTTTTAATTGAATTTGTTTATGTTTGATTAAAACAGATAATAATTGAATGTGTAACTCATGAAACATGACGAAAACGATATCCATTAGCAAGAAAAGTCCATTTATAATCACCTATACCTTCTAAAACCTTATTACTTGCCTTAAATGTTTTTATAATCTTATAATTGATTTTAAGTTGATTTGTTTTATATTTTTTATTAACACAAATTATAATTGAATATTTACCTCAAGAAACATAAAGAAAAAGATATCCATTGGTAAGAA
>NW_018398299.1:1352-1534 GCF_002168275.2 Theobroma umbraticum | reverse complement strand
ATAGTCACCCATACCTTCGAAAGCCTTATTGCTTGCTTTAAGTGTTTTTATAATCTCATAATTAATTTTAAGTTAAATTTTTTTACATTTGTAGCTAAAATAGATAATAATTTAATATTTACCTTGAGAAACATGAAAAAAAGGATATCAATTGGTAGAAAAAGTCCATTTATAGTTACCCA
>NW_018398299.1:1252-1342 GCF_002168275.2 Theobroma umbraticum | reverse complement strand
AGCCTTATTACTTGCTTTAAATATTTTTATAATCTAATAATCCATTTTAAATTAAATTTTGTTATGTTTTTTGTTAAAACAGATAATAAT
>NW_018398299.1:1080-1242 GCF_002168275.2 Theobroma umbraticum | reverse complement strand
CCTCAAGAAACATGAAGAAAAAGATATCAATTAGTTAGAAAAGTCCATTTATAGTCACCCTTGCCTTTAAAAGCCTTATTACTCGCTTTAAAAGTTTTTATAATTTTGTAATTGATTTTAAGTTGAATTTTTTTATATTTTTTGTTAAAATAGATTATAATT
>NW_018398299.1:652-815 GCF_002168275.2 Theobroma umbraticum | reverse complement strand
GAATATCTACCTTGAGAAACATGAAGAAAAAGATATCTATTGGCAAGAAAAGTTTATTTATAGCCACCCATGCTTTCGAAAGCCTCATTACTCGATTTAAATGGTTTTATATGCTTAAAATCGACTTTAAGTTGATTTGTTTTATATTTTTTATTAAAATATA
>NW_018398299.1:499-642 GCF_002168275.2 Theobroma umbraticum | reverse complement strand
ATGTCTACCTTAAGAAACGTGAAGGAAAAGATATCCATTGGCAAGAAAAGTCCATTTATAACCACGCATACCTTCGAAAGCCTTATTACTCGGTTTAAATGTTTTATAAACCCATAATTGATTTTAAGTTAAATTTTTTTATA
>NW_018398299.1:140-489 GCF_002168275.2 Theobroma umbraticum | reverse complement strand
AAATAGATTATAATTGAATGTCTACCTCGCGTAACGTAAAGAAAAAGATATCAATTGGCAAAAAAGGTCCATTTATAGCCACCCATGCCTTCAGAAGCTTTATTACTCGCTCTAAATGATTTTATAATCTTATAGTTGATTTTAAGTTGAATTTTTTTATATTTTTCAGTAAAACAGATTATAATTGAATGTCTACCATGGGAAACGTTAAGAAAAAGATATTCATTGGCAAGAAAAGTCCATTTATAGTCACCCACATCTTTAAAAGCCTTAATTCAAAAGTCTCAAGAAACGTGAAGAAAAGAATATCCATTGGCAAGAAAAGTCCATTTATAGTCACCCATGACTT
>NW_018398299.1:0-130 GCF_002168275.2 Theobroma umbraticum | reverse complement strand
AGTACTCGCTTTAAATATATTTATAATCTTATAATTGATTATAAATTAAATTTTTTTATATTTTTTGTTAAAACAAATTATAATTGAATGTCTACCTCGAGAAACATGAAAAAAAAGATATCCATTGGCA
>NW_018398298.1:1598-1714 GCF_002168275.2 Theobroma umbraticum | reverse complement strand
TTCTTGCATGTTTCCTAAGGTAGGTAATCAATTATAGTCTACTTTAACAAAAAATGCAAAAAAAAATTAACTTAAAATCAATTATAAGATTATAAAACCATTAAGAGCAGGTAATA
>NW_018398298.1:1421-1588 GCF_002168275.2 Theobroma umbraticum | reverse complement strand
AGGAATGAGTTACTATAAATGGACTTTTCTTCTCAATGAATAGCTTTTTCTATTGTTTTCCGAGGTAGACAATCAATTATAGTCTGTTTTAACAAAAAATGTAAAAAAATTTGACTTAAAATCAATTATGAGATTATAAAACCGCTTAAAGCGAGTAATAAGCTTTT
>NW_018398298.1:1150-1267 GCF_002168275.2 Theobroma umbraticum | reverse complement strand
TTATGAGATTATAAAACCATTTAAAGTGAGTAAGAAGCCTTTTGAAGGAATGGGAAACTATAAAAGGACTTTACTTATCAATTAATGGCTTTTTTTATGTTTTTCGAGGTAAGTATT
>NW_018398298.1:625-754 GCF_002168275.2 Theobroma umbraticum | reverse complement strand
AGGAATGGGTGACTATAAATGGACTTTTCTTCTCAATGAATAGCTTTTTCTATATGTTTCCCGAGGTAGACAATTAATTATAGTCTGTTTTAACAAAAAATGTAAAACAATTTGACTTAAAATCAATTA
>NW_018398298.1:0-146 GCF_002168275.2 Theobroma umbraticum | reverse complement strand
ACATTTCTCGAGTTAGACATTCAATTATTGTCTACTTTAAAGAAAAATTTAAAAAAAATCAACTTAAATCAATTATGAGATTATAAAATCATTTAAACCAAGTAATAAGGCTTTTAAAAGAATGGGTGACTAAAAATGTATTTTTC
>NW_018398297.1:2258-2360 GCF_002168275.2 Theobroma umbraticum | reverse complement strand
GTTTCCTGGGGCAGACATTCAATTATAATCTATTTTAATAAAAAAATATAAAAAGTTTGACTTAAAACTAATTTTGAGATTAAAAAACTATTTAAAGTGAGT
>NW_018398297.1:2107-2248 GCF_002168275.2 Theobroma umbraticum | reverse complement strand
TCGAAGCTATGAGTTACTATAAATGAGCTTTTCTTGCCAATGGATATCTTTTTCTTCATGTTACTCAATGCAGACATTCAATTATATTCTGTTTTAATAAAAAATATAAAATAATTTAAATTAAAATCAATTATGAGGTTA
>NW_018398297.1:1750-1893 GCF_002168275.2 Theobroma umbraticum | reverse complement strand
AATTAAAATCAATTATGAGGTTATAAAATTATTTAAAGCGAGTAATAAGGCTTCCGAAGGCATGGGTGACAATAAATAAACTTTTCTTACTAATGGATATCTTTTTCTTCACGTTTCTCAAGGTAAACATTCAATTATAATCT
>NW_018398297.1:1496-1608 GCF_002168275.2 Theobroma umbraticum | reverse complement strand
AAAGTGAGTAATAAGGCTTTCAAAGGCATAGGTGAGTATAAATAAACTTTTCTTGCCAGTGGATTTCGTTTTCTTCACGGTTCCTGAGGCAGACATTAAATTATAATCTGTT
>NW_018398297.1:1385-1486 GCF_002168275.2 Theobroma umbraticum | reverse complement strand
ATATAAAAAAGTTTGACTTAAAACTAATTTTGAGATTAAAAAACTATTTAAAGCGAGTAATAAGACTTTCGAAGGCAGGGGTGACTATAAATGGACTATTC
>NW_018398297.1:1272-1375 GCF_002168275.2 Theobroma umbraticum | reverse complement strand
ATATCTTTTTCTTCACGTTTCTAAGGTAAACATATAATTATAATCTGTTTTAGTAATAAATATAAAAAAGTTCAACTTGAGACTAATTATGAGATTAAAAAAC
>NW_018398297.1:1119-1262 GCF_002168275.2 Theobroma umbraticum | reverse complement strand
GAGTAATAAGGCTTTCGAAGGTATGAGTTACTATAAATGGACTTTTCTTACCAATGGATATCTTTTTCTTCACGGTTCCTGAGGCAGACATTAAATTATAATATGTTTTAATAACAAATATAAAAAAGTTTGACTTAAAACTA
>NW_018398297.1:850-1019 GCF_002168275.2 Theobroma umbraticum | reverse complement strand
TTTAATCTCAAAATTAGTTTTAAGTCAAACTTTTTTATATTTATTATTAAAACAAATTATAATTTAATGTCTGCCTCAGGAACCGTGAAGAAAAAAATATCCATTGGCAAAAAAAGTCCATTTATAGTAACTCATACCTTCGAAAGTCTTATTACTCGCTTTAAATGGT
>NW_018398297.1:667-801 GCF_002168275.2 Theobroma umbraticum | reverse complement strand
CTCGAGAAACGTGAAGAAAAAGATATCCATTAGCAAGAAAAGTTCATTTATTGTTACCCATGCCTTCGGAAGCCTTATTTCTCGCTTTAAATGATTTTATAACCTTATAATTGATTTTAATTTAAATTTTTATA
>NW_018398297.1:277-427 GCF_002168275.2 Theobroma umbraticum | reverse complement strand
GTGAAGAAAAAGATATCCATTGGCAAGAAAAGTCCATTTACAGTTACCCATGCTCTCGAAAGTCTTATTACTTGCTTTAAATGGTTTTTTAATCTTAAAATTAGTTTTAAGTCAAACTTTTTTATATTTGTTATTAAAACAGATTATAAT
>NW_018398297.1:0-112 GCF_002168275.2 Theobroma umbraticum | reverse complement strand
ACTTTTTTATATTTATTATTAAAACAGATTATAATTATATGTTTACCTCAGAAAGGTAAAGAAAAAGATATCGATTAGCAAGAATAGTCCATTTATAGTCACCCATGCCTTC
>NW_018398296.1:8030-8184 GCF_002168275.2 Theobroma umbraticum | reverse complement strand
ATAAGGGTTTTGAAGAAATAGGTGACTATAAATGGACTTTTCTTGCCAATGGATATTTTTTTCTTTATGTTTCTTGAGGTAGACAATCAATCATAGTCTGTTTTAACCAAAACTATAAAAAAATTTAACTTAAAATCAATTATGAGATTATAAA
>NW_018398296.1:7495-7608 GCF_002168275.2 Theobroma umbraticum | reverse complement strand
TTTTTTTACATGTTTCCTAAGACAAACATTCAATTATAGTATGTTTTAATGATGAATAATAAAAAATTTAACTTAAAATCAATTATGAGATTATAAAACTATTTAAAGCAAGT
>NW_018398296.1:7038-7253 GCF_002168275.2 Theobroma umbraticum | reverse complement strand
AAATCAATTTTGAGATTATAAAACTATTTAAAGGGAGTAATAAGGCTTTTTAAGAAATGGGCGTATATAAATGGAATTTTCTCATCAACGAATGCCTTTTTTTCACGTCTCTAGATATAGACATTCAATTATAATCTATCTTCACTAATAATATAAAACAATTGGACCTGAAACTAATTATGAGATTATAATACCATTTAAAGCGAGTAATAAGG
>NW_018398296.1:6814-7028 GCF_002168275.2 Theobroma umbraticum | reverse complement strand
AATGAGAGACTATAAATGGACTTTCTTGCCAATGAATGCTTTTTTCTTCACATTTCTTAAGGCAAACATTCAATTATAGTCTATTTTAATAAAAAATATAAAAAAACTCAACTTAAAATTAATTAAGAGATTATAAAACCATTTAAAGTGAGTAAGTAGGCCTTTGAAGGATTGGGTGAGTATAAATAGACTTTTCTATTTAATGAATGGCTTT
>NW_018398296.1:6564-6714 GCF_002168275.2 Theobroma umbraticum | reverse complement strand
GAGTAATAAGGCTTTTGAAGGAATGGGTGACTATAAATAGACTTTTCTAGCCAGTGAATGCCTATTTCTCTACATTTCATGAGGTTGACGTTCAATTATAATCAGTTTTAATAAAAAATGTTAAAAAAATTGAACTTAAAATCAATTTTG
>NW_018398296.1:6458-6554 GCF_002168275.2 Theobroma umbraticum | reverse complement strand
ACTATTTAAAGTGAGTAATAAGGCTTTAGAAGGAATGGGCGTATATAAATGGAATTTTCTCGCCAATGAATGCCTTTTTTTCATGTTTCTAGATAT
>NW_018398296.1:6378-6448 GCF_002168275.2 Theobroma umbraticum | reverse complement strand
TTATAATCTATTTTAACCAATAATATAAACCAATTGAATCTGAAACTAATTATGAGATTATAAAACCATT
>NW_018398296.1:6257-6368 GCF_002168275.2 Theobroma umbraticum | reverse complement strand
AATAAAGCTTTTGAAAGAATAAGAGTCTATAAATGGACTTTTCTTACCAATGAATGCTTTTTTCTTCACGTTTCTTAAGGCAGACATTCAATTATAGTCTATTTTAATCAA
>NW_018398296.1:5785-5949 GCF_002168275.2 Theobroma umbraticum | reverse complement strand
AACTTAAAATCAATTATAAGATCATCAAACCATTTAAAGTGAGTAATAATGCTTCAGAAAGAATGAGTGACTACAAATAGAGTTTCCTAGTCAATGAATGCCTTTTTCTAGATGTGTCATGAGGTCAACATTTAATTATAATCTGTTTTGACTAAAAATGTAAA
>NW_018398296.1:5641-5753 GCF_002168275.2 Theobroma umbraticum | reverse complement strand
TAAAGCCATTTAAACTGGGTAATAAGGCTTTTGAAGGAATGGTAGACTATAAATGGATTTTCCTTGCCAATGGATGCTTTTTTCTTTGCTTTTCTTGAGGTTGACATTCAAT
>NW_018398296.1:5381-5541 GCF_002168275.2 Theobroma umbraticum | reverse complement strand
GAAAGAATGGGTGGCTATAAATGGACTTTTCTTCTTAATGAATGGCTTTTTTTACATGTTTCCTAAGACAAACATTTAATTATAGTCTGTTTTAATGATGAATAATAGAAAATTTAACTTAAAATCAATTATGAGATTATAAAACTATTTAAAGTGAGTA
>NW_018398296.1:5248-5367 GCF_002168275.2 Theobroma umbraticum | reverse complement strand
GGAATGGGTGACTATAAATAGACTTTTGTTACCAATGAATGCTTTTTTCCTCACTTTTCTCAATGTAGACATTCAATTATGATCTGTTTTAACAAAAAAAGTAACAAAAATTGAACTTA
>NW_018398296.1:4700-4994 GCF_002168275.2 Theobroma umbraticum | reverse complement strand
CAATGAATACTTTTTTCTTCACATTTCTTAAGCCAAACATTCAATTATAGTCTATTTTAATCAAAAATATAAAAAAACTCAACTTAAAATCAATTAAGAGATTATAAAATCATTTAAAGTGAGTAAGTAGGCCTTTGAAGGATTGGGTGAGTATAATAGACTTTTCTATTTAATGAATGGCTTTTTCTATACGTTTCATGAGACAAATATTTAATTATAGTCTGTTCAAATGAAGAATGTAAAAAATTAAACTTAAAATCAATTATAAGATCATCAAACCATTTAAAGTGAGTA
>NW_018398296.1:4282-4563 GCF_002168275.2 Theobroma umbraticum | reverse complement strand
AATGTAAAAAAAATTGAACTTAAAATCAATTATGAGATTATAAAGCCATTTAAACTGGATAATAAGGCTTTTAAAGGAATGGTAGACTATAAATGTACTTTCCTTGCTAATGGATGCTTTTTTCTATGCTTTTTTCTTTGCTTTTCTTGAGGTTAACATTCAATTATAGTCTGTTTTAACCAAACAAGTAAAAAAATTTAACTTAAAATCAATTATGTTATTATAAGATCATTTAAAGCGAGTAATAAGGGTTTTGAAGAAATAGGTGACTATAAATGGAC
>NW_018398296.1:3753-3882 GCF_002168275.2 Theobroma umbraticum | reverse complement strand
GAAAGAATGGGTGGCTATAAATGGACTTTTCTTCTTAATGAATGGCTTTTTTTATATGTTTCCTAAGACAAACATTCAATTATAGTCTGTTTTAATGATGAATAATAAAAAATTCAACTTAAAATCAAT
>NW_018398296.1:3506-3675 GCF_002168275.2 Theobroma umbraticum | reverse complement strand
TTAATTATGAAATTATAAAACTATTTAAAGCGAGTACTGAGGCTTTTGAAGGAACGGGTGACTATAAATAGACTTTTGTTACCAATGAATACTTTTTTCCTCACGTTTCTCAATATAGACATTCAATTATGATCTGTTTTAACAAAAAAAGTAACAAAAATTGAACTTA
>NW_018398296.1:3033-3216 GCF_002168275.2 Theobroma umbraticum | reverse complement strand
TATGAGATTACAAAACCTTTTAAAGCGAGTAATAAGGCTTTTGAAGGAATAGGTGGCTATAAATGGACCTTTCTTGCCAATGAATGTCTTTTTCTTCACATTTCACAAGTTAGATATTCAATTATAATATGTTTTAACCAAAATTATAAAAACATTCAACTTCAAATCATTTATGAGATTATA
>NW_018398296.1:2763-3010 GCF_002168275.2 Theobroma umbraticum | reverse complement strand
ATATCTTTTTCTTCACGTTTCTCAAGGTAGACAATCAATTATAATCTGTTTTAACTAAAATTATAAAAACATTCAACCTAAAATCAATTATGAGGTTTTAAAACCAGTTAAAGCGAGTTATAAGGCTTTTGAAAAAATGCGTGAGTATAAATGGACTTTTCTTCTAAATGAATGGCTTTTTTCATGCGAATCTTAAGGCAAGCATTCAATTATAGTCTATTTTAATGAAAAATATAAAAAAATTCAA
>NW_018398296.1:2367-2551 GCF_002168275.2 Theobroma umbraticum | reverse complement strand
TTTTTTAGGGATGGGTGACTATATATAGACTTTTCTTGGCAATGAATACCTTTTTTTTAATGTTTCTTAAGGTAGACATTCAATTATAATCTTTTTAACTAAAAATTTATGAAGAATTTAAATTAAAATCAATTTTGAGATTATCAAACTATTTAAAGTGAGTAATAAGCCTTTTGATGGAATG
>NW_018398296.1:2266-2357 GCF_002168275.2 Theobroma umbraticum | reverse complement strand
AATGGACTTTTCTTGCTAATGAATGCCTTTTTCTCATCGTTTCTCAAAGTAGACATTCAATTATAGTCTGTTTTAACTAAAAATATAAAAA
>NW_018398296.1:2049-2166 GCF_002168275.2 Theobroma umbraticum | reverse complement strand
TTGAATGTTTACCTTGTGAAATGTGAAGAAAAAGGCATTCATTGGCAAGAAAGGCCCATTTATAGTCACCTATTCCTTCAAAAACCTTATTACTCGCTTTAAAAGGTTTTGTAATCT
>NW_018398296.1:1894-2039 GCF_002168275.2 Theobroma umbraticum | reverse complement strand
TTTAAGTTAAATTTTTTTTACATTTTTAGTTAACATATATTATAATTGAATGTCTACCTCATGAAATGTGAAAAAAAAGGCATTCACTATGAAGAAAGATCCTTTTATAGTCACTCATTCGTTCAAAAGCCTTATTACTCACTTT
>NW_018398296.1:1714-1884 GCF_002168275.2 Theobroma umbraticum | reverse complement strand
ATAATCTCAAAATTGATTTTAAGTTCAATTTTTGTTACTTTTTTTTTAAAACAGATCATAATTGAATGTCTATATTGAGAAATGAGAGGAAAAAAGTATTCATTGGTAACAAAAGTCTATTTATAGTCACCTATTCCTTCAAAAGCCTCAGTACTCGCTTTAAATAGTTT
>NW_018398296.1:1561-1704 GCF_002168275.2 Theobroma umbraticum | reverse complement strand
TAATTAATTTTAAGTTCAATTTTTGTTACTTTTTTTTGTTAAAACAGATCATAATTGAATGTCTATGTTGAGAAACATGAGGGAAAAAGCATTCATTGGTAACAAAAGTCTATTTATAGTCACTCATTCCTTCAGAAGCCTCA
>NW_018398296.1:1401-1551 GCF_002168275.2 Theobroma umbraticum | reverse complement strand
TAAATAGTTTTATAATCTCATAATTGATTTTAAGTTGAATTTTTTATTTTTCATCATTAAAACAGACTATAATTGAATGTTTGTAGAAAACATATAAAAAAAAGCCATTCATTAAGAAGAAAAGTCCATTTATAGCCACCCATTCTTTCA
>NW_018398296.1:830-1105 GCF_002168275.2 Theobroma umbraticum | reverse complement strand
CCAAATGCAAGAAAAGTCCATTTATAGTCACCTATTTCTTCAAAACCCTTATTATTCGCTTTAAATGATTTTATAATAACATAATTGATTTTAAGTTGAATTTTTTTACTTGTTTGGTTAAAACAGACTATAATTGAATGTCTACCTCAAGAAAAGCAAAGGAAAGTACATTTAGAGTCTACCATTCCTTTAAAAGTCTTATTACCCAGTTTAAATGGCTGTATAATCTCATAATTGATTTTAAGTTCAATTTTTTTTACATTTTTAGTTTAAAC
>NW_018398296.1:444-699 GCF_002168275.2 Theobroma umbraticum | reverse complement strand
TTTAAGTTTAATTTTTTTACATTCTTCATTCGAACAGACTATAATTAAATGTCTGTCTCATGAAACATATAGAAAAAGCCATTCATTAAATAGAAAGTCTATTTATACTCACCCAATCCTTCAAAGGCCTACATACTTACTTTAAATAGTTTTATAATCTCTTAATTGATTTTAAGTTGAGTTTTTTTATATTTTTGATTAAAGTAGACTATAATTGAATGTTTGGCTTAAGAAATGTGAAGAAAAAAGTATTCA
>NW_018398296.1:303-434 GCF_002168275.2 Theobroma umbraticum | reverse complement strand
TTACTCGCTTTAAATGGTTTTATAATCTCATAATTTATTTTAAGTTCAATTTTTTTATATATTTTTTGTTAAAACAGATTATAATTGAATGTCTATCTTATGAAATGTGAAGAAAAAATATTCATTTATAA
>NW_018398296.1:0-182 GCF_002168275.2 Theobroma umbraticum | reverse complement strand
TACCTCAAGAAACATGAAGAAAAAGGTATTCATTGGCAAGAAAAGTCCATTTATTGTCGCCCATTCCTTTAAAAGTTTTATTACTCATTTTAAATGGTTTTATAATCTCAAAATTGATTTTAAGTTCTATTTTTTTTTACATTTTTGGTTAAAACATATTACAATTACCTGTCTAACTCATG
>NW_018398295.1:13762-15169 GCF_002168275.2 Theobroma umbraticum | reverse complement strand
TCAAAATGAATAGCTTTTTCTTCACATTTTTCAAGATAGACAATCAATTATAATCTGTTTAAACCAAAAATGAAAAAACATTCAACCTAAAATCAATTATGAGATTACAAAACTATTTAAAGTGAGTAATAAGGCTTTAGAAGGCGTGGGTGACTGCAAATGGATTTTACTTGTTAATGAATGGCTTTGTCTTCATATTTTCTATGGCAAACATTCAATTTTAATCTGTTTTAACTAAAAATGTAAAAAAATTCAACTTAAAATCAATTATTAGATTACAAAACTATTTAAAGTGAGTAATAAGATTTTGAGGGAATGAGTTACTATATTATATTAAATTATAATATAATTTAATCAAAAAAGTAAAAAAATTCAACTTAACATCAATTATTTGATTATAAAACCATTTAAAGCGCCTATAAAAGCTTTCGAAGGCTTAGGTGACTATAAATGGGCTTTTCTTATTAATGAATGGGTTTTTCTTCATGTTTCCTATGGTAAACATTCAATTACAATCTGTTTTAACAAAAAATGTAAAACAATTCAACCTAAAATCAATTATGAGATTATAAAACCATTTAAAGCGAGTAAGAATGCTTCTGAAGGTATGGGTGACTATAAATGGACTTTTGTTGTTAATGAATCATTTTTTTCTTCACATTTTTCAAGGCCAACATTCAATTATAATCTGTTTTAATCAAAAATGTAAAAAAGTTCTACTTAAAATCAATTATAAGATTATAAAACCATTTAAAGTGAGTAACAAGCCTTTCGAAGGCTTGGGTGACCATAAATGGGATTTTCTTATCAATGAATGAGTTTTTCTTCATGTTTCTCAAGGAAAACATTCAATTACAATCTGTTTTAACTAAAAATGTAAAAAAATTCAACCTAAAATCAATTATGAGATTATAAAACTATTTAAAATGAGTAATAAGGCTTCTGAAGACATGGTTGACTATAGATGGACTTTTGTTGTCAATGAATAGATATTTCTTCAAGTTTTTTAACACAGACATTCAATTATTATTTATTTAACTAAAAATATAAAAACATTCAACTTAAAATCAATTATGAGATTATAAAACCATTTAAAGCGAGTAATAAAGTTTTTAAAGGCTTGAGTGACTATAAATGGGCTTTTCTTGCAAATGAATGGATTTTTCTTCATGTTTCCTGAGGCAAACATTCAATTATAATCTATTTATTGAAAAATGTGAAATAAATTGGACTTAAAATTAATTATGAGATTATAAAACTATTTAAAGTGAGTAATAATACTTTTGAATGCATAGGTGACTATAAGTGGATTTTTCTTGTCAATGAATACCTTTTTCTTCATGTTTCTTAAGACAGACAATCAATTATAATATGTTTTAACCATAAATGTAAAAATATTAAACTTAA
>NW_018398295.1:13039-13173 GCF_002168275.2 Theobroma umbraticum | reverse complement strand
CTTTTTTTGTCAATGAATGACTTTTTATTTATGTTTCTCAAGGCAGACATTTAACTATAATCTGTTTAATAAAAAATGTAACAAAAGTCAACTTAAAATCAACTATGAACTTATAAAACCATTTAAAACGAGTA
>NW_018398295.1:12918-13029 GCF_002168275.2 Theobroma umbraticum | reverse complement strand
CGAAGGCTTGGGTGAGTATAAATAGGCTTTTTTTGCCAATGAATGGGTTTTTCTTATTGTTTCCCAAGGTAAACATTCAATTATAATCTGTTTTAACCAAAAAATTAAAAA
>NW_018398295.1:12743-12896 GCF_002168275.2 Theobroma umbraticum | reverse complement strand
GAGATTATAAAACTATTTAAAGCGAGTAATAAGGCTTTTGAAGATATAGGTGACAATAAATGGACTTTTATTGTCAATGAATGGCTTTTTCTTTATGGGTTTTTAGGTAGACATTCAATTATAATCTGTTTTAACTAAAAATGTCAAAAAATT
>NW_018398295.1:12579-12725 GCF_002168275.2 Theobroma umbraticum | reverse complement strand
GAGATTGTAAAATCATTTACAGTGAGTAATAAGGATTTCGATGGCTTGGGTGACTATAAATGGGCTTTTCCTATAAATGACTGGGTTTTTCTTCATATTTTTTATGGAAAACATTCAATTATGATATGTTTTAACCAAAAATGTAA
>NW_018398295.1:12349-12569 GCF_002168275.2 Theobroma umbraticum | reverse complement strand
AACCTAAAATCAATTATGAGATTATAAAACCATTTAAGCGAGTAATAAGGTTTTTGATAGCATGGCTGACTATGAATAGGCTTTTCTTCAAAATGAATTACTTTTTCTTCACATTTTTCAAGATAGACAATCAATTATAATCTGTTTAAATAAAAAACATAAAAGCATTCAACCTAAAATCAATTATGAGATTGTAAAACCATTTAAAGTGAGTAATAAG
>NW_018398295.1:11750-12031 GCF_002168275.2 Theobroma umbraticum | reverse complement strand
TTCTTCATGTTTTCTAAGGAAGACATTCAATTATAATCTGTTTTAACTAAAAATATAAAATCAATTTTGGGGTTATAAAATCATTTAAGGAGAGTAATATGGCTTTGGAAGGCTTGGGTGACTATAAATAGGCTTTCCTTGCCAATGAATTGGTTTTTCTTCACGTTTCTCAAGCCAAACATTCAATTACAATTTGTTTTAACAAAAAATGTAAAAAAATTGAATTCAAAATCAATTTTGAGGTTATAAAACAATTTAAAGAGAGTAATAAGGCTTTTGAA
>NW_018398295.1:11342-11505 GCF_002168275.2 Theobroma umbraticum | reverse complement strand
AAACATAAGAAAATTCAACCTAAAATCAATTATGAGGTTATAAAATCGTTTAAAGAGAGTAATAAGGCTTTCGAAGGCTCAGATGACTATAAATGGGCTTTTCTTGCCAATGAATGAGTTTTTCTTCGTGTTTCTCAAGGCAAACATTCAATTATAATCTGTT
>NW_018398295.1:11036-11332 GCF_002168275.2 Theobroma umbraticum | reverse complement strand
ATGTAAAAAACATTCAGCTTAAAATCAATTATGAAATTTCAAAACCATTTAAAGGGAGTGGTAAGGCTTTTGAAGGAATTGGTGACTATAATTGGACTTTTCTTGCAAATAAATAGCTTTTTCTTCATGTTTCTTGAGGAAAACATTCAATTATAACTTGTTTTAACAAAAAATGTAAGAAAATACAATTTAAATTCAATTATGAGGTTATAAAAACATTTGATACGAATAATAAGGCTTTTAAAGGCTTGAGTGACTGTAAATGGGCTTTTCTTGCCAATGAATTGGTTTTTCTT
>NW_018398295.1:10678-10863 GCF_002168275.2 Theobroma umbraticum | reverse complement strand
GAGTAATAAGGCTTTTGAAGGATTGAGTCACTATAATTGGACTTTTCGTACCAATAAATAGCTTTTTCTTTATGTTTTCCAAGGCAAACATTTAATTATAATCTGTTTTAGCAAAAAATGTAAGAAAATATAAATTAAAATCAATTATGAGGTTATAAAATCATTTAATACGAGCAATAAGGCTT
>NW_018398295.1:8822-10595 GCF_002168275.2 Theobroma umbraticum | reverse complement strand
GCTAATGAATGAGTTTTTTTTTATGTTTCCCAAGGCAAACATTCAATATAATCTATTTTAACTAAGAAAATAAAAAAATTCAACATAAAATCAATTATGAGGTTATAAAAACATTTGATATGAATAATAAGGCTTTCGAAGGCTTGAGTGACTGTAAATGGGCTTTTCTTACCAATGAATTGGTTTTTCTTCATGTTTCTTGAGCCAAACATTCAATTACAAAATGTTTTAGCCAATAATGTAAAAAAATTCAACTTAAAATCAATTATGAGTTTATAAAACTATTTAAAGTGAGTAATAAGGCTTTTGAAGGATTGAGTCACTATGATTGGACTTTTCGTACCAATAAATGGCTTTTTCTTTATATTTTCCAAGGTAAACATTCAATTATAATCTGTTTTAACAAAAAATGTAAGAAAATATAAATTAAAATCAATTATGAGGTTATAAAACCATTTAATACGAGTAATAAGGCTTTTGAAGGCTTGGGTGATCATAAATGGGCTTTTCTTGCCAATAAATTGGTTTTTCTTCACGTTTCTCAAGCCAAACATTCAATTACAAAATGTTTTAGTCAAGAATGTAAAAAAATTCAACTTAAAATTTATTTTCAGATTATAAAACAATTTAAAGAGAGTATTAATGCTTTTGAAGGCTTAGGTGACTATAAATGAGATTTTCTAGGCAATGAATGTGTTTTTCTTCATGTTTCCAATGACAAGCATTCAATTATAATCTGTTTGGATTAAAAATGTAAAATCCATTCAACTTAAAATCAATTATGGGATTGCAAAACTATTTAAAGGGTGTAGTAAGGCTTTTGAAGGAATAGTGACTATAATTGGACTTTTCTTACCAATGAATGGCCTTTTCTTCACGTTTCTCAAGGAAAACATTCTATTATAATCTGATTTGACCAAAAATGTAAAAACGTTCAACTTAAAATCAACTATGAGGTTATAAAATTGTTTAAAGAGAGTAATAAGGCTTTTGAAGGCTTGGGTGACTATAAATGGGCTTTTGTTCTCAATGAACGGGTTTTTCTTCATGCTTCTTTAGGCAAAAAATTCAATTACAATATGTTTTAGCCAAAAATGTAAAAAACATTCAACTTAAAATCAATTATGGGATTATAAAACTATTTAAAGAGAGTAATAAGGCTTTTAAAGGCTTGGGTGACTATAAATGGGCTTTTCTTGCCAATGAATAGGTACTTCTTCATGTTTCCCGATGCAAACAATCAATTATAATCTGTTTTAACCAAAAATATAAGAAACATTCGACTTAATGTCAATTATGAGATTACAAAACTATCTACAGGGAGTAGTAAGGCTTTTAAAACAATGGGTGACTATAATTGAACTTTTTTAGCCAATGAATGGCTTTTTCCTTCAGGTTTCCCAAGGGAAACATTCAATTATAATATGTTTTTGCCAAAAATGTAAAAGAAATCAACTAAAAATCAATTTTGGGCTTATAAAATCATTTAAGAGTGTAATATGGCTTTTGAAGGCTTGGGTGACTATAAATGGGTTTTTCTTGCCAATGAATTGGTCTTTCTTCATGTATCTCAAACCAAACATTCAATTACAATATGCTTTAACCAAAAATGTAAAAAAATTGAATTTAAAATCAATTTTGAGGTTATAAAACCATTTAAAGAGAGCAATAAGGCTTTTAAACGCTTGGGAGACTATAAATGGGCTTTTCATCCCAATGAATGCATTTTTCTTCATGTTTCTGAAGGCAAACATTCAATTATAATCTATTTTA
>NW_018398295.1:8095-8812 GCF_002168275.2 Theobroma umbraticum | reverse complement strand
AAGAAAATTCAACTTAAAATCAATTATGAGGTTATAAAACAGTTTAAAGAAAGCAATAAGGCTTTTGAAGGCTCGGGTGACTATAAATGGACTTTTCTTGCCAATGAATCAGTTTTTCTTCATGTTTCTCAAGGCAAGCATTCAATTATAATATGTTTTAACTAAAAATGTAAAAAAAGTCATCTAAAAACCAATTACGATATTATAAAATTATTTAAAGCGAGTAATAAGGCTTTCAAAGGGTTTGGTGACTATAAATAGGCTTTTCTTGCCAATGAATTGGTTTTCCTTCATGTTTCTTAAGGAAAACATTCAATTATAATCTGTTTTAACTAAAAATTTAAAAAACATTCAGCTTAAAATCAATTATGGGATTATAAAACCATTTAAAGGGAGTAATAAGGCTTTTGAAGGAATGGGTGACTATAATTGGACTTTTCTTGCAAATAAATAGCTTTTTCTTCATGTTTCTATACGCAAACATTCAACTATAACTGGTTTTAACTAAAAATATAAGAAAATACAACTTAAAATCAATTGTGAGGTCATAAAACCATTTAAGCGAGTAATAAGGCTTTTAAAGGATTGGGTGACTATAATTAAACTTTTCGTATCAATGAATGGCTTTTTCTTTATGTTTCTCAAGGCAAACATTCAATTATAATTCATTTTAACCAAAAACATGAGGAAATTCAACTTGAAATTAATTATGAGGTT
>NW_018398295.1:8002-8085 GCF_002168275.2 Theobroma umbraticum | reverse complement strand
TTAAAGAGAGTAATAAGGCATTTGAAGGCTTGGATGACTATAATTAGGCTTTTCTTACCAATGAATTTGGTTTTCATCATGTT
>NW_018398295.1:7867-7992 GCF_002168275.2 Theobroma umbraticum | reverse complement strand
AACATTCAATTATAATTTGTTTTAGGCAAAAAAATAAAAACATTCAATTATAATTTGTTTTAGGCAAAAAAAATAAAAAAAATAAAACTTAAAATCAATTTTGAGGCTATAAAATCGTTTAAAGA
>NW_018398295.1:7752-7857 GCF_002168275.2 Theobroma umbraticum | reverse complement strand
GCTTTTGAAGGCTTGGGTGACTATAAGTGGGCTTTTCTTGTCAATGAATGTCTTTTTCTTCATGTTTCCCAAGGCAAACATTCAATTATAATCTGTTTTAACCAA
>NW_018398295.1:7432-7652 GCF_002168275.2 Theobroma umbraticum | reverse complement strand
TAAAATAAATTATTAGATTAAACAACTATTTAAAGTGAGCAATAAGATTTTGAGGGAATGAGTAACTATATTATTTTAAATTGTAATATAATTTAATCAAAAAAGTAAAAAAATTCAACTTAATATCAATTATTAGATTATAAAACCATTTAAATCGACTACAAAAGCTTTCGAAGGCTTGGGTGACTATAAATGGGCTTTTCTTGCTAATGAATGGGTT
>NW_018398295.1:7050-7214 GCF_002168275.2 Theobroma umbraticum | reverse complement strand
AAAAATTCTACTTAAAATCAATTATGAGATTATAAAACCATTTAAAGTGAGTAACAAGCCTTTCGAAGGCTGGAGTGACTATAAATGGGCTTTTCTTGTCAATGAATGAGTTTTTGTCAATGAATGACTTTTTATTTATGTTTCTCAAGGCAGACATTTAATTA
>NW_018398295.1:6706-6791 GCF_002168275.2 Theobroma umbraticum | reverse complement strand
GTTTCCCAAGGTAAACATTCAATTATAATCTGTTTTAACCAAAAAATTAAAAAAATTCAACCCAAAATTAATTATGAGATTATAG
>NW_018398295.1:6617-6696 GCF_002168275.2 Theobroma umbraticum | reverse complement strand
AGCGAGTAATAAGGCTTTTGAAAATATAGGTGACAATAAATGGACTTTTATTATCAATGAATGGCTTTTTCTTTATGGT
>NW_018398295.1:5233-6269 GCF_002168275.2 Theobroma umbraticum | reverse complement strand
ATAAGGCTTTTGATAGCATGGGTGACTATGAATAGGCTTTTCTTCAAAATGAATTGGTTTTTCTTCACATTTTTCAAGATAGACAATCAATTATAATCTGTTTAAACAAAAAATGTAAAAACATTCAACCTAAAATCAATTATGAGGTTGTAAAACCATTTAAAGTGAGTAATAAGGCTTTGGAAGGCGTGGGTGACTGCAGATGGACTTTACTTGTCAATGAATGGCTTTGTCTTCACATTTCCTATGGCAAACATTCAATTTTAATCTGTTTTAACCAAAAATGTAAAAAAATTCAACTTAAAATCAATTATTAGATTACAAAACTATTTAAAGTGAGTAATAAGATTTTGAGGGAATGAGTAACTATAAATGGACTTTTCTTACCAATGAATACTTTTTCTTCATGTTTTCCAAGGAAGACATTCAATTATAATCTGCTTTAACTAAAAATATAAAATCAATTTTGGGGTTATAAAATCATTTAAAGAAAGTAATATGGCTTTGGAAGGCTTGGGTGACTATAAATGGGCTTTCCTTGCCAATGAATTGGTTTTTCTTCGCGTTTCTCAAGCCAAACATTCAATTACAATTTTCTTTAACAAAAAATGTAAAAATATTGAATTCAAAATCAATTTTGAGGTTATAAAACCATTTAAAGAGAGTAATAAGGCTTTTGAAGGCTTGGGAGACTATAAATGGGCTTTTCTTCTCAATGAATGCATTTTTCTTCATGTTCCCAAGGCAAACATTTAACTATAATCTGTTTTAACCAAAAACATAAGAAAATTCAACCTAAAATCAATTATGAGGTTATAAAATCGTTTAAAAAGAGTAATAAGGCTTTTGAAGGCTCAGGTGACTATAAATGGGCTTTTCTTGCCAATGAATGAGTTTTTTTTCATGTTTCTCAAGGCAAATGTTCAATTATAATCTGTTTTAACTAAAATGTAAAAAATTCATCTTAAAAACAATTATGATATTATAAAACCATTTAAAGCGAGTAATAAGGCTTTCGAAGGCTTTGGTGACTATA
>NW_018398295.1:4703-4847 GCF_002168275.2 Theobroma umbraticum | reverse complement strand
CTGTAAATGGGCTTTTCTTGCCAATGAATTGGTTTTTCTTCACGTTTCTTGAGCTAAACATTCAATTACAAACTGTTTTAGCCAAGAATATAAAAGAATTCAACTTAAAATCAATTATGAGTTTATAAAACTATTTAAAGTGAG
>NW_018398295.1:4183-4425 GCF_002168275.2 Theobroma umbraticum | reverse complement strand
AATGTAAGAAAATATAAATTAAAATCAATTATGAGGTTATAAAACCATTTAATATGAGCAATAAGGCTTTTAAAGGCTTGGGTGACTATAAATGGGCTTTTCTTTCTAATGATGAGTTTTTCTTCATGTCTCCCAAGGCAAACATTCAATATAATCTGTTTTAACTAAAAGTATAAAAAAATTCAACATAAAATCAATTATGAGGTTATAAAAACATTTGATACGAATAATAAGGCTTTCGA
>NW_018398295.1:4026-4166 GCF_002168275.2 Theobroma umbraticum | reverse complement strand
AATGGGCTTTTCTTGCCAATGAATTGGTTTTTCTTCACGTTTCTTGAGCCAAACATTCAATTACAAAATGTTTTAGCCAGGAATGTAAAAACATTCAACTTAAAATCAATTATGAGTTTATAAAATTATTTAAAGTGAGT
>NW_018398295.1:3835-4016 GCF_002168275.2 Theobroma umbraticum | reverse complement strand
TTGAAGGATTGAGTCACTATAATTGGACTTTTCGTACCAAGAAATAGCTTTTTTTTTATGTTTTCCAAGGTCAACATTCAATTATAATCTGTTTTAATAAAAAATGTAAGAAAATATAAATTAAAATCAATTATGCGATTATAAAACCATTTAATACGAGTAATAAGGCTTTTGAAGGCTT
>NW_018398295.1:3602-3825 GCF_002168275.2 Theobroma umbraticum | reverse complement strand
AAATGGGCTTTTCTTGCCAATAAATTGGTTTTTCCTCATGTTACTCAAGCTAAACATTCAATTACAAAATGTTTTAGTCAAGAATGTAAAAAAATTCAACTTGAAATTGATTTTGAGATTATAAAACAATTTAAAGAGAGTACTAAGGCTTTTGAAGGCTTAGGTGACTATAATGAGATTTTCTAGGCAATGAATGTGTTTTTCTTCATGTTTCCAATGACAA
>NW_018398295.1:3258-3592 GCF_002168275.2 Theobroma umbraticum | reverse complement strand
ATAATCTATTTGGACAAAAAATGTAAAATCCATTCATCTTAAACTCAATTATGAGATTGCAAAACTATTTAAACGGAGTAGTAAGGCTTTTGAAGGAATAGTGACTATAATTAGACTTTTCTTGCCAATGAATGGGTACTTCTTCTTATTTCCCAATGCAAACATTCAATTATAATCTGTTTTAACCAAAAATATATGAAACATTCGACTTAATGTCAATTATGAGATTACAAAACCATCTACAGGGAGTAGTAAGGCTTTTAAAAGAATGGGTGACTATAATTGGACTTTTTTAGCCAATGAATGGCTTTTTCCTTTAGGTTTCCCAAGGCAA
>NW_018398295.1:2808-3144 GCF_002168275.2 Theobroma umbraticum | reverse complement strand
CAATGAATTGGTTTTTCTTCATGTTTCTTAAGCCAAACATTCAATTACAATCTGCTTTAACCAAAAATGTAAAACAATTGAATTTAAAATCAATTTTGAGATTATAAAACCATTTGAAGAGAGCAATAAGGCTTTTAAAGGCTTAGGAGACTTTAAATGGGCTTTTTTTCCCAATGAATGCATTTTTCATCATGTTTCTAAAGGAAAACATTCAATTATAATATGTTTTAACCAAAAACATAAGAAAATTCAACTTAAAATCGATTATGAGGTTATAAAACCGTTTAAAGAGAGCAATAAGGCTTTTGAAGGCTCAGGTGACTATAAATGGACTTT
>NW_018398295.1:1923-2457 GCF_002168275.2 Theobroma umbraticum | reverse complement strand
GGAATGGGTGACTATAATTGGACTTTTCTTGCAAATAAATGGCTTTTTCTTCATCTTTCTTGAGGCAGACATTCAATTATAACCGGTTTTACTGAAAAATGTGAGAAAATACAACTTAAAATCAATTCTGAGGTTATAAAACGATTTAAAGTGACTAATAAGGCTTTTGAAGGATTGGGTAATTATAATTGGACTTTTCGTATCAATGAATGACTTTTTTTTAATGTTTCACAAGACTAACATTCAATTATAATCCATTTTAACTAAAAACATAAGAAAATTAAACTTAAAATCAATTATGAGGTTATATAACCGTTTAAAAAGAGTAATAAGGCTTTTGAAGGCTTGGGTGACAATAATTGGGCTTTTTTTGCCAAAGAATTGGTTTTTCTTCATGTTTCTCAAGGCAAACATTCAATTATAAACTGTTTTAGGTAAAAACGTAAAAAAATTAAACTTAAAATCAATTTTAAGGCTATAAAATCGTTTAAAGAGACTAATAAGGCTTTTGAAGGCTTGGATGACTATAAATGG
>NW_018398295.1:1642-1913 GCF_002168275.2 Theobroma umbraticum | reverse complement strand
CCAATGAATGAGTTTTTCTTCATGTTTCCCAAGACAAACATTCAATATAATCTCTTTTAATTAAAACTATAAAAAAATTCAACTTAAAATCAATTATGAGGCTATAAAAACATTTGATACAAATAATAAGGCTTTCGAAGGCTTGGGTGACTGTAAATGAGCTTTTCTTGCCAATGAATTAGTTTTTCTTTACGTTTCTCGAGCCAAACATTAAATTACAAACTGTTTTAGCAAAGAATGTAAAAATATTCAACTTAAAATCAATTATGAG
>NW_018398295.1:1456-1632 GCF_002168275.2 Theobroma umbraticum | reverse complement strand
CATTTAAAGTGAGTAATAAGGCTGTTGAAGGATTGGGTCACTATAATTGGACTTTTAGTACCAATAAATAGCTTTTTTTTATGTTTTCTAAGGCAAACATTCAATTATAATCTGTTTTAACAAAAAATGTAAGAAAATACAAATTAAAATCAATTATGAGGTTATAAAACCATTTA
>NW_018398295.1:1311-1446 GCF_002168275.2 Theobroma umbraticum | reverse complement strand
TAAGGCTTTTGAAGGCTTGGGTGACTATAAATGGGTTTTTCTTGCCAATAAATTAGTTTTTCTTCACGTTTATCAAGCCAAACATTCAATTACAAACTATTTTAGCCAATAATGTAAAAAAATTCAACTTAAAAT
>NW_018398295.1:1019-1232 GCF_002168275.2 Theobroma umbraticum | reverse complement strand
GGCAATGAATGTGTTTTTCTTCATGTTTCTAATGACAAGCATTCAATTATAATCTGTTTTGACCAAAAATGTAAAAACCATTCAACTTAAAATCAATTATGGGATTGCAAAACTATTTAAAGGGAGTAGTAAAGCTTTTGAAGGAATGGTGACTATAATTGGACTTTTCTTGCCAATGAATGGCTTTTTCTTCATGTTTCTCAAGGTAAACAT
>NW_018398295.1:654-833 GCF_002168275.2 Theobroma umbraticum | reverse complement strand
AAAGAGAGTAATAAGGCTTTTAAAGGCTTGGGTGACTATAAATGGGCTTTTCTTCTCAATGAACGCATTTTTCTTCATGCTTCTTTAAGCAAAAAATTCAATTAGAATCTGTTTTAGCCAAAAATGTGAAAAACATTCAACTTAAAATCAATTATGGGATTATAAAACCATTTAAAGAG
>NW_018398295.1:333-560 GCF_002168275.2 Theobroma umbraticum | reverse complement strand
AACATTCAATTATAATCTGTTTTAACTAAAAATATAAGAAACATTCGACTTAATGTCAATTATGAGATTACAAAATCATCTATAGAGAGTAATAAGGCTTTTGAAGAAATGGGTGACTATAATTGGACTTTTCTAGCCAATGAATGAGTTTTTCCTTCAGGTTTCCCAAGGCAAACATTTAATTACAATTTGTTTTAGCCAAAAATGTAAAAAAATTCAACTTAAAA
>NW_018398295.1:0-323 GCF_002168275.2 Theobroma umbraticum | reverse complement strand
GCTTATAAAATCATTTAAGAGAGTAATATAGCTTTTGAAGATTTGGGTGACCATAAATGGGTTTTCCTTGCCAATGAATTGGTTTTTCTTAATGTTTCTTAAGTCAAACATTCAATTACAATCTGCTTTAACTAAAAATGTGAAAAAATTGAATTTAAAATAAATTTTGAGGTTATAAAACTATTTAAAGAGCATAATAAGGCTTTTAAGGGCTTGGGAGACTATAAATGGACTTTTCTTCTCAATGAATGCATTTTTCTTCATGTTTCTGAAGGCAAACATTCAATTATAATCTGTTTTAACCAAAAACATGAGAAAATTCA
>NW_018398294.1:5637-5762 GCF_002168275.2 Theobroma umbraticum | reverse complement strand
TTTTGAAAGAATAGGTTGCTATAAATAGACTTTTTTTTTACCAATAAATGACTTTTTCTGCATGTTTCTCAAGGTAGACAATCAATTCTAATGTGTATTAACTAAAAATATAAAAAACCTCAACC
>NW_018398294.1:5236-5336 GCF_002168275.2 Theobroma umbraticum | reverse complement strand
GGGTGGCTATAAATGGCTTTTTTTTTCAATGAATGGCTTTTTCATTACGATTTTTCGGGTAAAAATTCAATTATAGCTTGTTTCAACCAAAAATGTAAAA
>NW_018398294.1:5041-5226 GCF_002168275.2 Theobroma umbraticum | reverse complement strand
TAAAATCAATTACGAGATTATAAAACCATTTAAAGCAAGTGATAAGACTTTTGAAGGCATGGATGACTATAAATGGACTTTTCTAGTCAATGAATGGCTTGTTCTTCATATTTTTTATGGTAGACATTCAATTATAATATGATTTAACCAAAAATATAAAAAAATTCAACTTAAAATGAATTATG
>NW_018398294.1:4872-5012 GCF_002168275.2 Theobroma umbraticum | reverse complement strand
AAAGCTTTTCAAGGAATGGGTGGTTATAAATAGACTTTTCTTACCTATGAATGTTTTCTTCTTAACGTTTTTTAAGACAAACATTCAATTAAAGCCTGTTTTAGCCAAGCATGTAAAAAAATTCAAAATAAAATCAACTA
>NW_018398294.1:4371-4602 GCF_002168275.2 Theobroma umbraticum | reverse complement strand
ACATTCAATTATAATCTGTTTTAACTAAAAATGTAAAAAAATTTAACTTAAAATGACTTATAAGATTATAAAACCATTTAAAACGAGTGATAAGGCTTTTGTAGGAATGGGTGGCTATAAATGGCTTTTTCTTTTCAATGAATAGCTTTTTCACTACGTTTTTTGGGGTAAAAATATAATTATAGCTTGTTTCAACCAAAAATGTAAAAAAATTCAACTTAAAATCAATTA
>NW_018398294.1:4172-4297 GCF_002168275.2 Theobroma umbraticum | reverse complement strand
AATAAGGCTTTTGAAGGCATGGATGACTATAAATGGACTTTTCTAGTCAATGAACAGCTTGTTCTTCATGTTTTTTAAGGTAGACATTCAATTATAATCTGTTTTAACCGAAAATGTAAAAAAAT
>NW_018398294.1:3983-4162 GCF_002168275.2 Theobroma umbraticum | reverse complement strand
ATGAATTATGAGATTATAAAACCATTTAAAATGAGTAATAAAGCTTTTCAAGGAATGGGTGGTTATAAATATACTTTTCTTACCTATGAATGTCTTCTTCTTAATGTTTTTCAAGACAGACATTTAATTAAAGCTTGTTTTAGCCAAGCATGTAAAAAAATTCAAAATAAAATCAACTA
>NW_018398294.1:3859-3973 GCF_002168275.2 Theobroma umbraticum | reverse complement strand
AAACTATTTATAGCGAGTAATAATGCTTTTGAAGGAATAGGTTACTATAAATAGACTTTTTTTATCAATAAATGACTTTTTCTGCATGTTTCTCCAGGTAGACAATCAATTCTA
>NW_018398294.1:2689-3849 GCF_002168275.2 Theobroma umbraticum | reverse complement strand
ACTAAAAATATAAAAAAACTCAACCTAAAATAAATTACGAGATTATTAAACGATTTAAAGCGAGTAATAAGGCTTTGAAGGCATGGGTGGCTATAAATAGACTTTTCTAGTCAATAAATGACTTTTTCTTTACGTTTCCCATGGTAGACATTCAATTATAATATGTTTTAACTAAAAATGTAAAAAAATTTAACTTAAAATGAATTATAGGATTATAAAACCATTTAAAACGAGTGATAAGGCTTTTGAAGGAATGGGTGGCTGTAAATGACTTTTTCTTTTCAATGAATGGCTTTTTCATTACGTTTTTTGGGGTAAAAATTCAATTATAGCTTGTTTCAACTAAAAATATATAAAAAAAATCAACTTAAAATCAATTACGAGATTATAAAGCCATTTAAAGCAAGTAATAAGCCTTTTGAAGGCATGGATGACTATAAATGGACTTTTCTAGTCAATGAATAATTTTTTTTTACGTTTCTTAAGACAGACATTCAATTATAATCTGTTTTAACCAAAAAGCTAAAAAAAGTCAACTTAAAATTAATTATGACATTATAAAATCATTTAAAGCGAGTAATAAAGCTTTTGAAGGAATACGCGACTATAAATGGACTTTTCTTACCTATGAATGGCTTTTTTTTCACGTTTTTTAAGGCAGACATTTAATTATAGCTTGTTTTAGAAAAAAATGTAAAAAAGTGTAACTTAAAATCAATTATGAGATTACGAAACCATTTAAAGCGAGTAATAAGGCTTTTGAAGGAATTGGTTACTATAAATACACTTTTTTTGCCAATGAACAGCTTTTCTTCATGTTTTTCAAGGTAGACATTCAATTATAGCTTATTTTCGTAAAAAATGTAAAAAAGTTTAACTTAAAATCAATTATGAGGTTCCAAAATCATTTAAAGCGAGTAATAAGGCTTCCGAATGCATATGTTACTATAAGGGCTTTTGTAGTCAATGGATGGCTTGTTCTTCATGGTTTTTAAGGTAAACATTCAATTATAATCTGTTTTAACTAAATATGTAAAAAAAAATCAACTTAAAATGAATTATGAGATTATAAAACCATTTAAAACAAGTAATAAAGCTTTTGAAGGAATAGACTTTTCTTACCAATGAATGGCTTTTTCTTCATGTTTTCGAGACAAACA
>NW_018398294.1:2452-2589 GCF_002168275.2 Theobroma umbraticum | reverse complement strand
AGGCATGTGTTAATATAAGGGCTTTTCTAGTCAATGGATTGCTTGTTCTTTATGTTTTTTAAGGCAGATATTCAATTAGAGCTTGTTTTAATCAAAAATGTAAAAAAGTTTAACTTAAAATCAATTATGAGATTACG
>NW_018398294.1:2253-2442 GCF_002168275.2 Theobroma umbraticum | reverse complement strand
AAGCGAGTAATAAGGCTTTTAAAGGAATGGGTTACTATAAATACACTTTTTTTGCCAATAAACAGCTTTTTCTTCATGTTTTTCAAGGCAGACATTCAGTTATAGCTTGTTTTAGTAAAAAATGTAAAAATATTTAACTTAAAATCAATTATGAGGTTACAAAACCATTTAAAGCGAGTAATAAGGCTT
>NW_018398294.1:1879-2001 GCF_002168275.2 Theobroma umbraticum | reverse complement strand
AACCATTTAAAGCAAGTAATAAGGCTTTTGAAGGAATGGGTGGCTATAAATAGAGTTTTCTTGTCAATAAATGGCCTTTTCTTAATGTTTTTCAAGATAGATATTCAATTATAATTGTTTTA
>NW_018398294.1:1575-1713 GCF_002168275.2 Theobroma umbraticum | reverse complement strand
GATTGTAAAACCATTTAAAGCGAGTAATAAAGCTTTTGAAGGAATGAGTGGCTATAAATATTATTTTTTAGTCCATGAACGACTTTTTCTTTACGCTTTTCAAGATAGACATTTAATTATAACCTATTTTAGCTAAAA
>NW_018398294.1:0-1475 GCF_002168275.2 Theobroma umbraticum | reverse complement strand
ATTTTTGGTTAAAACAGATTATAATTGAATGTCTACCTTAAAAAACATGAAGAACAAGTCATTCATTGACTAGAAAAGACCATTTATAGTAACACATGCCTTCGAAAGCCTTATTACTCGCTTGAAATGGTTTTGTAATCTCATAATTGATTTTAAGTTAAACTTTTTTACATTTGTACTAAAACAAGCTATAATTGAATGTCTGGCTTGAAAAACATGAAGAAAAAGCTGTTCATTGGTAAAAAAAGTGTATTTATAGTAACCCATTCCTTCAAAAGCCATATTACTCGCTTTAAATGGTTTTGTAATCTTATAATTGATTCTAAGTTAAACGTTTTTACATTTTTGACTAAAACAAGCTATAATTGAATGTTTACCTTGAAAAACGTGAAGAAAAAGCCATTCATAGATAAGAAAAGTCCATTTATAATCACGCATTCCTTTAAAAGCCTCATTACTCGTTTTAAATGGTTTTATAATCTCATAATTGATTTCAAGTTTATTTTTTTTAGCTTTTTGGTTAAAATAGATTATAATTGAATGTCTGTCTTGAAAAATTATTCATTGACTAGAAAAGTCCATTTATAGTTACTCATGCCTTCAAAAGCCTTATTATTTGCTTTAAATAGTTTTATAATCTCGTAATTGATTTTAAGTTAATTTTTTTACATTTTTGGTTGAAACAAGCTATAATTGAATTTTTATCTTGAAAAAGTACTGAAAAAGCCATTCATTGAGAAAAAAAAAGTCATTTATAGCCACCCGTTCCTTTAAAAGCCTTATCACTCGTTTTAAATGGTTTTATAATCCCATAATTCAGTTTAAGTTGAATTTTTTTACATTTTTAGTAAAACAGATTATAATTGAATGTCTGCCTTGGGAAATGTAAAGAAAAGTCATTCATTGACTAGAAAAGTCTATTTATAGTCACCCATGCCTTCAAAGCCTTATTACTCGCTTTAAATCGTTTTATAATCTCGTAATTGATTTTAAGTTGAGTTTTTTTATATTTTTGGTTAAAACACATTAGAATTGATTATTTACCTCGAGAAACGTGAAGAAAAAGTCATTTATTGGTAAAAAAGGGTTTATTTATAGCAACATACTCCTTCAAAAGGCTTATTACTCGCTTTAAATGGTTTTGTAATCTTATAATTGATTTTAAGTTAAATTGTTTTACATTTTTGACTAAAACAAGTTATAATTGAATGTCTACCTTGAAAAACATGAAGAAAAAGCCATTCATAGGCAAAAAAAAGTCTATTTATAGTCACGTATTCCTTCAAAAGCCTTATTACTCGCTTTAAATAGTTTTATAATCTCATAATTGATTTTAAGTTGATTTTTTTAGCTTTTTGGTTAAAACAGATTATAATTGAATGTCTATCTTGAAAAACGTGGAAAAAAAGTTATTCATTGATTAGAAAAGTCCATTTATAGTCACCCATGCCTTCAAAACCTTATTACTCGCTTTA
>NW_018398293.1:3849-3947 GCF_002168275.2 Theobroma umbraticum | reverse complement strand
ATTCCTTCAAAAGCCTTAATACTCACTTCAAATGGTTTTATAATCTCAAAATTGATTGAAATTTGAATTCTTTGGACATTTTTTGTTAAAAAAGATTA
>NW_018398293.1:3749-3839 GCF_002168275.2 Theobroma umbraticum | reverse complement strand
TGGTAAGAAAAGTCCATTGATAGTCACTCATTCCTCCAAAAGCCTTATTACTCACTTTAAATGGTTTTGCAATCTCAAAATTGATTGAAA
>NW_018398293.1:3488-3627 GCF_002168275.2 Theobroma umbraticum | reverse complement strand
CCAAGAAACGTAATGAAAAAGGCATTCGTAGGCAAGAAAAGTCCATTTATAGTCATCCATTCCTTCAAAAGCCTTTTTACTTACCTTAAATGGTTTTATAATCTCAAAATTGATTTATATTTGAATTCTTTGTGCATTT
>NW_018398293.1:3359-3477 GCF_002168275.2 Theobroma umbraticum | reverse complement strand
CAGATTATAATTGAATGTCAACCTCAAGAAACGTGAAAAAAAAGGCATACATTGACAAGAAAATTCTATTAATAATCACCCATTCCTTCAAAAAGTCTTATTACTCGCTTTACATGGT
>NW_018398293.1:2939-3063 GCF_002168275.2 Theobroma umbraticum | reverse complement strand
TTTTGGTTAAAAAAGATTATAATTGAATGTCAACGTCAAGAAACATGAAGGAAAGGCATTTATTGGGAAGAAAAGTCCATTAATAGTCACCCATTCCTTCAAAAGTCTTAATACTCACTTTAAA
>NW_018398293.1:2824-2929 GCF_002168275.2 Theobroma umbraticum | reverse complement strand
ATCTCAAAATTGATTGGAATTTGAATTCTTTGTACATTTTTTGTTAAAAAAAATTATAATTGGATGTCAACGTCAAGAAAGATGAAGGAAAAGGCATTCTTTGGA
>NW_018398293.1:2603-2814 GCF_002168275.2 Theobroma umbraticum | reverse complement strand
TATTAATAGTCACCCATTCCTTCAAAAGCCTTTTTACACACTTTAAATGGTTTTATAATGCCAAAATTTATTTAAATTTGAATTCTTTGTACTTTTTTTGTTAAAACAGATTATAATTGAATGTCTACCACAAGAAACATAATGAAAAAGGCATTAGTTGTCAAGAAAAGTCCATTTATAGTCATCCATTCCTTCAAAAGCCTTTTTACTC
>NW_018398293.1:2422-2593 GCF_002168275.2 Theobroma umbraticum | reverse complement strand
TTTTTATAATCTCAAAATTGATTTAAATTTGAATTCTTTATACATTTTTTTTAAAACAGATTATAATTGAATGTTAACCTCAAGAAACCTGAAGAAAAAGGCATACATTGGTAAGAAAAATCCGTTTATAGTCACCAATTCCTTCAAAAGCCTTATTACAAACTTGAAATG
>NW_018398293.1:2241-2412 GCF_002168275.2 Theobroma umbraticum | reverse complement strand
GCCATAATTGATTTTTAGTTGAAGTTTTTTACATTTTTGGTTAACATAGACAATAATTGAATGTCAAACTCGAGAAACGCAAAGAAAAGGGTATTCATTGGCAAGAAAACTCCATTAATAGTCACCTATTCCTTCAAAAGCTTTATTACTCACTTTAAATGGTTTTATAAT
>NW_018398293.1:1854-2061 GCF_002168275.2 Theobroma umbraticum | reverse complement strand
TCACTTTAAATGGTTTTAAAATCTCAAAATTGATTGAAATTTGAATTCTTTGTATATTTTTGGTTAAAAAAAATTATAATTGCATGTCAACCTCAAGAAATGTGAAGGTAAAGCCATTCGTTAGCAAGAAAAGTCCATTAATAGTCACCCATTCGTTCAAAAGCCTTATTACGTACTTTAAGTGGTTTTATAATCTCAAAATTCATT
>NW_018398293.1:1437-1552 GCF_002168275.2 Theobroma umbraticum | reverse complement strand
AAGTCCATTAATAGTCACCCATTCCTTTAAAAACCCTTATTACTCGCTTTACATGGTTTTCTAATGCCATAATTGATTTTAAGTTGATGTTTTTTACATTTTTAATTAAAACAGA
>NW_018398293.1:855-993 GCF_002168275.2 Theobroma umbraticum | reverse complement strand
TCCTTCAAAAAGTCTTATTACTCGCTTTACATGGTTTCGTAATACTATAACTGATTTTAAGTTGAACTTTTTCACATTTTTAGTTAAAAATAGACTAGAATTGATGTCTGCCTCGAGAAACGTAATGAAAAAGGCATT
>NW_018398293.1:661-812 GCF_002168275.2 Theobroma umbraticum | reverse complement strand
TTTTTGTTAAAACAGATTATAATTGAATGTCAACCTCAAGAAACATGAAAAAAAGGCATACATTGGCAAGAAAAATCCGTTTATAGTCACCAATTCCTTCAAAAGCCTCATTACTTGGTTTAAATGATTTTATAATGCCATAATTGATTTT
>NW_018398293.1:200-377 GCF_002168275.2 Theobroma umbraticum | reverse complement strand
CCATTAATAGTCACCCATTTCTTCAAAAGCCTTATTACACACTTTAAATGGTTTCATAATCTCAAAATTGATGTAAATTTGAATTCTTTTTACTTTTTTAGTTAAAACAAATTATAATTGAAAGTCAACCTTAAGAAACATGAAGAAAAAGGTTCATTGGTAAGAAAAGTCCATTTA
>NW_018398293.1:0-110 GCF_002168275.2 Theobroma umbraticum | reverse complement strand
TTCATTGGCAAGAAAAGTCCATTAATAATCACCCATTCCTTCAAAAAGCCTTATCGCTCGCTTTACATGATTTTATAATACCATAATTGATTTTAAGTTGAACTTTTTTA
>NW_018398292.1:2353-2470 GCF_002168275.2 Theobroma umbraticum | reverse complement strand
GAGAAACTTAAAGAAAAAGGCATTCATTGGCAAGAGAAGTCCATTTATAGTCAGTCACTCCTTAAAGAGCCTTATTACACACTTTAAATGGTTTTATAATCTCAAAATTGATTTAAA
>NW_018398292.1:1066-1974 GCF_002168275.2 Theobroma umbraticum | reverse complement strand
GATTTTAAGTTCAAATTTTTTTGCTTTTCTGGTTAAAATATATTATAATTGAACGACTACCCTAAGAACTATAAAGAAAAGAGCATTCTTTAGGATGAAAAGTCCAATTATAGTCACCCATTCCTTCAAAAGCCTTATTACTCACTTTAAATGGTTTCATAATCTCAAAATTGATTTAAATTTGAATTCTTTGTACATTTTTTGTTAAAACAGACTAGGATTGAATGTTTACTTTCAGCAACATCAAGAAAAAATTATTCATTGGCAAGAAAAGTCCATTTATAGTCACCCATACGTTCAAAAGCCTTATTACTCGATTTAAATGGTTTTGTAATGCCATAATTGATTTTAAGTTGAATTCTTTTATATTTTTGGTTAAACAGACTATAATTAATTGTTTACCTCGAGAAACGTAAAGAAAAGGTGTTTTTTGGCAAGAAAAGTCCATTTATAGTCACCAATTCCTTCAAAAGCCTTCTTACTCACTTTAAATGGTTTTATAATCTCAAAATTTATTTAAGTTTGAATTCTTTGTACATTTTTGGTTAAAACAGACTAGGATTGAGTGTCTACCTTCAGAAACATGAAGAAAAAAGTATTCATTAGCAAAAAAGTCCATTTATAGTCACCCATACCTTCATGAGCCTTATTACTCAGTTTAAATGATTTTCTAATCTCAAAATTGATTTAAATTTGAATGTTTTGTACATTTTTTGTTAAAACGGACTGGAATTGAATCTATACCATGAGAAACATGAACACAAAAGTATTCATTAGTAAAAAAAGTCTATTTATAGTCACCCATTGGTTCAAAAGCCTTATTAATCACTCTAAATGGTTTTATAATCTCAAAGTTGATTTTAAGTTCAAATTTTTTTACTTTTCTGGTTAAAACATATTATAATTGA
>NW_018398292.1:150-358 GCF_002168275.2 Theobroma umbraticum | reverse complement strand
TAAATAAAAAGGCATTCATTGGTAACAAAAGTCCATTTATAGTCACCCATTCCTTGAAGAGCCTTATTACTAAGTTTAAATAGTTTTATAATTTCAAAATTGATTTAAATTTGAATGTTTTGTAAATTTTTTGTTAAAATGGACTAGAATTGATTCTATACCATGAGAAACATGAAGAAAAAAGTATTCATTAGCAAAAAAAGTCTAT
>NW_018398292.1:0-123 GCF_002168275.2 Theobroma umbraticum | reverse complement strand
TTATTAATCACTTTAAATGGTTTTATAATCTCAAAATTGATTTTAAGTTCAAATCTTTTTGCTTTTCTGGTTAAAACATATTATAATTGAATGTCTACCCAGAGAAACATAAAGAAGAGAGCA
>NW_018398291.1:5027-5167 GCF_002168275.2 Theobroma umbraticum | reverse complement strand
TTTTGAAGGAATGGGTGACTATAAATGGACTTTTCTTGCCAATGAATGCTCTTTCCTTCAAGTTTCTAAAGATAGATATTCAATTATTATCTATTTAATCAAAAATGTACAAAATTTCAACGTAAAATCAATTATTAGAT
>NW_018398291.1:4848-4967 GCF_002168275.2 Theobroma umbraticum | reverse complement strand
TTTTAATGAAAAATATAAAAAATTGAACTTAAAATCAATTATGAGATTATAAAATCATTTAGAATTAGTAAAAAGGCTGTTGAAGGACTGGGAGGCTATAAATAGACTTTTGTTATCAA
>NW_018398291.1:4343-4526 GCF_002168275.2 Theobroma umbraticum | reverse complement strand
ACTTAAAATCAATTATTAGATTATAAAATGATTTAAAGCAAATAATAAGGCCTTTGAAGGAATTAGAGGCTATAAATGGACTTTTCTTGCCAATGAATGCTTTTTTCTTCACTTTGTCAAGACAGGCAATCAATTATAGTCTATTTTAATGAAAAATATAAAAAAATTGAACTTAAAATTAAT
>NW_018398291.1:3976-4306 GCF_002168275.2 Theobroma umbraticum | reverse complement strand
CTATTAAAGGAATGGGAGGCTATAAATGGACTTTTCTTATCAATGAATACTTTTCTCTTCACGATTGTCAAGGCAGACATTTAATTATAGTTTGTTTTAACAAAAAATTTAAAAAAATTCAACATAAAATCAATTATGACATTATAAAACCTTTCAAAGCATGTAAACAGGCTTTTAAAAGAATAAGTAACTATAAATGGACTTTTCTTGATAATGAATACTCTTTCCTTCACGTTTCTCATGATAGACATTCAATTATTATCTGTTTTAATAAAAAATGTAAAACAAGTCAAGTTAAAATCAATTATGAGATTAGAAAACCATTTAAAG
>NW_018398291.1:3784-3966 GCF_002168275.2 Theobroma umbraticum | reverse complement strand
GGCTTTTGAAGGAGTGAGAGGCTATAAATAGACTTCTCTTGCCAATGAATGCTATTTTCTTCACATTTCTTGTAATAGACATTCAATTATTATCTATTTTAACCATAAATGTAAAAAAATTTAACTTGAAATCAATTATTAAATTATAAAACCATTTAAAGCTAGTAATAAGCCTTTTGAAG
>NW_018398291.1:3510-3648 GCF_002168275.2 Theobroma umbraticum | reverse complement strand
AAAGCGTGTAATTAGGCTTTTGAAGGAATAGGTGACTATAAATGGACTTTTCTTCTTAATGAATGCTCTTTTCTGCATGTTTCACAAGATAGATATTCAATTATAGTCTGTTTTAATCAAAAATATAAAAAAATTTAA
>NW_018398291.1:3314-3428 GCF_002168275.2 Theobroma umbraticum | reverse complement strand
AGGCAAACATTCAATTATAGTCTATTTTAATGAAACATGTAAAAAAATTCAACTTAAAATCAATTATGGGATTATAAAACCATTTAAAATGAGTAAAAAGGCTGTTGAAGGAAT
>NW_018398291.1:2495-2653 GCF_002168275.2 Theobroma umbraticum | reverse complement strand
AGGCTATAAATAAACTTTTGTTATCAATGAATGTTTTTTTCTTCACGATTCACAAGGCAGACATTCGATTATAGCCTGTTTTAACAAAAAATATAAAAAAAATTAACTTAAAAACAATTATGAGACTAGAAAACCATTTAAAGTGAGTAATAAGGCTT
>NW_018398291.1:1638-1937 GCF_002168275.2 Theobroma umbraticum | reverse complement strand
GCCAATGAATGCTCTTTTCTTCATGTTTCTCAAGATAGACAGTCAATTATTGTCTATTTTAATCAAAAATGTAAAAAACATCAATGTAAAATTAATTATTAGATTATAAAACTGCTTAAAGTAAGTAATAAGGCTTTTGAAGGAATAAGAAGCTGTAAATAGACTTTTCTTGCTAATGAATACCTTTTTTTACGTTTTTCAAGGTAGATATTTAATTATACTCTGTTTTAACGAAAAATGTAAACAATTGAACTTAAAATCAATTATGAGATTATAAAACCATTCAGAATGAGTAAAAA
>NW_018398291.1:1039-1156 GCF_002168275.2 Theobroma umbraticum | reverse complement strand
ATGCTTTTTTCTTCATGATTTTCAAGGCAGACATTCAATTATAGTCTGTTTCAATGAAAAATTTAAAAAAATTAAACTTAAAATCAATTATGAGATTAGAAAATCATTTAAAGCGAG
>NW_018398291.1:790-909 GCF_002168275.2 Theobroma umbraticum | reverse complement strand
CTTCATGTCTCTCAAGATAGATATTCAATTATTATCTGTTTTAATCAAAAATGTAAAAAACTTCGACGTAAAATTAATTATTAGATTATAAAACTACTTAAAGTAAGTAATAAGGCTTT
>NW_018398291.1:331-460 GCF_002168275.2 Theobroma umbraticum | reverse complement strand
TTAGAATGAGTAAAAAGGCTGTTGATGGACTAGCAGGCTATAAATAGACTTTTGTTATCAATGAATGCTTTTCTTCATGATTCACAAGGCAGACATTCAATTATAGTCTGTTTTAATAAAAAATGTAAA
>NW_018398291.1:0-193 GCF_002168275.2 Theobroma umbraticum | reverse complement strand
TTCTCGAGATAAAAAGTTAATTATTATCTGTTTTAATCAAAAATATAAAAAAAATTCAACTTAAAATCATTTATTAGATTATAAAACCATTTAAAGCAGGTAATAAGGCCTTTGAAGGAATGAGAGGCTAAAAATGGACTTTTCTTGATAATGAATACTTTTTCCTTCATGTTTCTGGAGATAGACATTCAAT
>NW_018398290.1:1376-1509 GCF_002168275.2 Theobroma umbraticum | reverse complement strand
AAAGCGAGTAATTAGCTTTTTGAAGGAGTGGGCTACTATAAATGACTTTTCTTCCGAATGAATAGTTTTTTTTGCACGTTTCTCAAGGCAAGCATTTAATTATATTCTGTTTTAACAAAAAATGTAAAAAAAT
>NW_018398290.1:727-856 GCF_002168275.2 Theobroma umbraticum | reverse complement strand
CTATAAATAAACTTTTTTTCCCAATGAATGGCTTTTTTTGGACGTTGCTCTAGGAAGACATTCAATTATATTTTGTTTTAATAAAAAATGTAAAAAAGTTGAACTTAAAATCAATTATGAGATTATAAA
>NW_018398290.1:0-144 GCF_002168275.2 Theobroma umbraticum | reverse complement strand
GTGACTAAAAATGGATTTTTCTTCTCAATGAATGGCTTTTCCTACACCTTTCCTAAGGTAGGCTTTCAATTAAAGTCTGTTTTAAAGAAACATATAAAAAAATTCAACTTAAAATTAATTATGAGATTATAAAACCATTTGAAG
>NW_018398289.1:1021-1203 GCF_002168275.2 Theobroma umbraticum | reverse complement strand
GTTAAATACTTTCTATTTTCCATTAAAATAGATCATATTTAGATGTTTGCATTGAGAAATGTGAAAGGAAAGCTATCCATTCAGAAGTAAGGTCCATTTATAGTCACTTATGCCTTTGAAAGCCTTATTTCTCGCTTTAAGTGGTTTTATAATCCTATAAATGATTTAAAATCAAAATATTT
>NW_018398289.1:367-530 GCF_002168275.2 Theobroma umbraticum | reverse complement strand
TTTTTACTTAAAAGAGATCATACTTTGATGTTTTCATTAGGAAACATAAAGCGAATACTATCCATAGGTAAGAAAAGTCGATTTATGATCCCTCATGCTTTTGAAAGCGTTGTTATTCGCTTTAAAAGGTTTTATAACCTTATAAATGATTTTAAGTTGAAAT
>NW_018398289.1:0-131 GCF_002168275.2 Theobroma umbraticum | reverse complement strand
TTTAAATGGTTTTATAATCCTATAAATGATTTCAGATGAAAATATTTTTCATTTATGGTTTAGACCTATTATTATTGGATATTTGTATTGGGAAATAGGAAGCAAAACCTATCTATTGATAAGAAAAGTCC
>NW_018398288.1:897-1001 GCF_002168275.2 Theobroma umbraticum | reverse complement strand
GGTGACTATAAATGGACTCTTTTTCTTAATGAATGGCTTTTTTTACATGTTTCTAAAGGTAAACATTCAATCACAGTCTATTTTAATAAAAAATATAAAAAAAT
>NW_018398288.1:719-887 GCF_002168275.2 Theobroma umbraticum | reverse complement strand
ATCAATTATTAGATTATAAAACCATTAAAAACGGGTAATAAGCCTTTTAAAAGAATGAGTGACTATAAATGAGCTTTTTTTCTCAATGAATGGATTGTTTTGCATATTTCTCGAGGTAGACAATCAATTACAATCAATTACAATCTGTTTTAACAAAAAATGTAAAAA
>NW_018398288.1:474-709 GCF_002168275.2 Theobroma umbraticum | reverse complement strand
AAAATCAATTATGAGATTATAAAGCCGTTTAAAGTGGGTAATAAGGCTTTTGAAGGAATGAGTGACTATAAATAGATTTTTCATCTCAATGAATGGCTTTTTCTATACATTTTCCAAGGCAGACACTCAATTATAGTTTGTTTTAACAAAAAATGTAAAACAATTCAACTTAAAAGCAATAATGAGATTATAAAAATATTTAAAGTGAGTAATAAGCCTTTTGAAGGAATGGGTG
>NW_018398288.1:146-283 GCF_002168275.2 Theobroma umbraticum | reverse complement strand
TTAATCAAAAATGTAAAAAAATTCAACTTGAAATCAATTATAAGATTATAAAACATTTAAATCGAGTAATAAGCCTTTTGAAAAAATTGGTGACTATAAATGAACTTTTCTTCTCAATTATGAGATTATAAAACTAT
>NW_018398288.1:0-136 GCF_002168275.2 Theobroma umbraticum | reverse complement strand
TAATAAGGCTTTTAAAGGAATGAGTCACTATAAATAGATTTTTCTTCTCAATGAATGGCTTTTTCTATACATTTTTCAAGGGAAACATTCAATTATAGTCTGTTTTAACAAAAAATGTAAAAAAATTCAACTTAAA
>NW_018398287.1:3962-4045 GCF_002168275.2 Theobroma umbraticum | reverse complement strand
AAATGTAAAAAAATTCAACTTAAAATCAATTACGAGTTTATAAAACCATTTAAAACGAGTAATAAGACTTTTGAAGGAATGAG
>NW_018398287.1:3797-3952 GCF_002168275.2 Theobroma umbraticum | reverse complement strand
TGAACTTTTCTTCTTAATGAATGGTTTTTTATGTATGTTTCCCAAGGCAGATAATCACTTAAAGTTTGTTTTAACAAAAAATATACAATAATTGAACTTACAATCAATTACGAGATTATAAAACCATTTAAAGCGAGTAATAAGCTTTTTAAAAG
>NW_018398287.1:3201-3400 GCF_002168275.2 Theobroma umbraticum | reverse complement strand
TAAGCCTTTTGAAGGAATGGGTGACTCTAAATAGACTTTTCTTGTCAATAAATGACTTTTTTACACGTTTCTCAAGATAGATAATTAATTATTGTCTGTTTTAAAGAAAAATGTAAAAATGTTTATTTTAAAATCAATTACGAGGTTATAAAATCATTTAAATCGAGTAATAAGGCTTTCGAAAGAATGGGTGACTAAA
>NW_018398287.1:2919-3108 GCF_002168275.2 Theobroma umbraticum | reverse complement strand
AAGGCTTTTGAAAAAATGAGTGACTATAAATGAACTTTTCTTCTCAATGAATGGCTTTTTTTACATGTTTCTAGAGGCAAACAATCACTTATCATCTGTTTTAATAAAAAATTTAAAATAATTTAACTTAAAATTAATTACGAGATTATAAAACCGTTTAAAGCGAGTAACAAGCTTTTTGAAGGAATG
>NW_018398287.1:2595-2715 GCF_002168275.2 Theobroma umbraticum | reverse complement strand
AATGGGCGACTCCAAATGCACTTTTCTTGTCAATCAATGCCTATTTCTTCATGTTTCTCAAGATAAACATTCAATTATAGTCTGTTTTAATTAAAAATATAAAAAAATTCAACTTAAAAT
>NW_018398287.1:0-2228 GCF_002168275.2 Theobroma umbraticum | reverse complement strand
TTTAAAGCGAGTAATAAGCCTTTTAAAAGAATGAGTGACTATAAATGAACTTTTGTTCCCAATGAATGGCTTTTTGTGCAGTTTTCTCGAGGTAAACATTTAATTATAGTCTGTTTTAATAAAAAATATTAAAAAATTTAACTTAAAATCAATTATGAGATTATAAAACTATTTAAAGCGAGCAATAAGCCTTTTGAAGGAATGAGTGACTCTAACTGGACTTTTCTTGTCAATGAATGCCTGTTTCTTCACATTTCTTGACATAGACATTCAATTATCGTATGTTTTAATAAAAAATATAAAAAAATTCAACTTAAAATCAATTATGAGATTATAAAACTATTTAAAGCGACTAATAAGCTTTTTGAAGGAATGGGTGACTCTTAATAGACTTTTTTTGTCAATGAATGCTTGTTTCTTCACGTTTGTCAAGGTAGAAATTCAATTATAGTATGTTTTAATTGAAAATGCAAAAAAATTCAACTTAAAATAAATTATGAGATTATAAAACTAATCAAAGCGAGTAATAAGCCTTTTGAAGCAATGGGTGACGATAAATGGACTTTTCTTCTCAATCAATGGCTTTTTTTGCACCTTTCTCGAGTTAAACATTCAATTATTATCTGTTTTAAAGAAATATATAAAAAAATTTAACTTAAAATCAATTATGAGATTATAAAATCATTTAAAGCGGGTAATAAGGCTTTTGAAGGAATGTGTAACTATAAATAGACTTTTTTTCTCAATGAATGGCTTTTTTTGCACGTTTTTCAAGGTAAACAATCACTTATAGTCTGTTTTAACAAAAAATGTAAAATAATTCAACTTAAAATCAATTACGATATTATAAAACCATTTAAAGCGAGTGATAAGCTTTTTGAAAGAATGAGTGACTCTAAATGGACTTTTCTTGTCAATGAATGCTTATTTCTTCATATGTCTCGAGGTAGACATTCAATAATAGTATGTTTTAATCAAAAATGTAAAAAAATTCAACTTAAAATCAATTATGAGATTATAAAACCATTTAAATCTAATAATAAGACTTTTGAAGGAATGGGTGACTCTAACTGAACTTTTCTTGTCAATGAATGCTTGTTTCCTCACATTTCTCAGTGTAGACATTCAATTATAGTATGTTTTAATCAAAAATGTAAAAAAATTCAACTTAAAATCAATTATGAGATTATAAAACCATTTAAAGCGAGTAATAAGCTTTTTGAAGGAATGGGTGACTCTAAATGGACTTTTCTTGTCAATGAATGCTTGTTTCTTCATGTTTGTCGAGGTAGACATTCAATTATAGTATGTTTTTATTAAAAATGTAAAAAATTCAACTTAAAATCAATTATGAGATTATAAAACTATTCAAAGCGAGTAATAAGCATTTTGAAGGAATAGGTGACGATAAATGGACTTTTCTTCTCAATCAATGGCTTTTTCTACACCTTTCTCGAGTTAAACATTCAATAATTGTTTGTTTTAAAGAAAAATGTAAAAAAATTCAACTTAAAATCAATTATGAGACTATAAAATCATTTCAAGCGGGTAATAAGGCTTTTAAAGGAATATGTGACTATAAATAGACTTTTTTTTCTTAATGAATGACTTTTTCTGCATGTTTCACGAGGCAAACAATTACTTATAGTCTGTTTTAACAAAAAAATGCAAAATAATTCAACTTTAAATCAATTACAAGATTATAAAACTATTTAAAGCGAGTAATAAGTTTTTGAAGGAATGGGTGACTCTAAATGAACTTTTCTTGTCAATGAATCTTATTTCTTCATGTGTCTCGAGGTAGACATTCAATAATAGTATGTTTTAATCAAAAATATAAAAAAAATCAACTTAAAACTAATTATGAGATTATAAAACCATTAAAAGCGAGTAATAAACCTTTTGAAGGACTAGGTGACTATAAATAGACTTAAAAAAATTTTTCTTCTTAATAAATGGCTTTTGATACACATTTCTCAAGGTAGACATTCAATTATAGTCTATTTTAACAAAAAAATTAAAAAAATTCAACTTAAAATCAATTATGAGATTATAAAACCATTAAAAGCGGGTAATAAGCCTTTTGAAGGAATGAGTGACTATAAATGAACTTTTCTTCCCGATGAATGGCTTTTTTTGCACATTTCTCGAGCTAGACAATCAATTCAAGTTTATTTTAACAAAAAAAATAAAAAATTCAACTTAAAATCAATTATGAGATTATAAAA
>NW_018398286.1:2326-2439 GCF_002168275.2 Theobroma umbraticum | reverse complement strand
CAGAGGAACATATATCAGTTCTTCAATAAACACATATGAAACCAACAGCCCACCACATACCCCAACCTTTTCATTGCTCTCACAAGGCTTTTTAATGCATGTTTAATATCAAA
>NW_018398286.1:1782-1912 GCF_002168275.2 Theobroma umbraticum | reverse complement strand
CATTCACTAAACCACTGTAATTAGAAATAAAACCTATCTCCAACTCAATAAACTTTCAGCTGTCAATAATTAATATCCTGCAACAGTTCAAGAATCCATAACGAAATAAATCAAAATTTCACCATACTTA
>NW_018398286.1:1230-1480 GCF_002168275.2 Theobroma umbraticum | reverse complement strand
CCCAACAGAAATATTCAAAAATCCCCTTCTTGTCCCCGCCATGGCTGATGCTTCGACTATGCCTATGTGTATGACCGCCGCTATTGTTGCTGTTATTGCTATCGTTGATGCTGTTTCCAGTGCTGCCATCCGCCCTTCTTCCTAGTGTCCTCCCTCACCTCCCGCCTTCTTCAACGACCCAATTAAAAGCCTTGTTTCCTTAAATTATAAAATTAGATTTCTTTTGATTTGATTGAGAGCAGATCTAAGG
>NW_018398286.1:823-960 GCF_002168275.2 Theobroma umbraticum | reverse complement strand
AGTTATTAAATAAGTATATTATTTGTTAAATATAAATTACTTAAATATCAGTGACTATAAGTTATATATTTATATTATATAGCTTATCAAATTAATATATGTTATAATTTTATATGTTACAAATTTTGTATATATAA
>NW_018398286.1:545-670 GCF_002168275.2 Theobroma umbraticum | reverse complement strand
ATATATATATATATATATATATATATTATATAAAAAGGGTAATAACTGATAAATTCATTAAGTGTGTATAGTTATATAAGTAAAACTTATTATAAGTTACAGTAATATTTATGTAAAAATTAAAT
>NW_018398286.1:0-119 GCF_002168275.2 Theobroma umbraticum | reverse complement strand
TACACATTAATGACACAAATTATATGTTATAATGTTATATATATATATATATATTACAAAATTTTTATAACTAATAACTAATTGCAAACAATATGTTATAAAAATTAAAGTAATAATTA
>NW_018398285.1:2457-2568 GCF_002168275.2 Theobroma umbraticum | reverse complement strand
CAAGAAATGTAAAGAAACAAGCATTCATTGATAAGAAAAGTCTATTTAGAGTTACCAATTCCTTTAAAATGCTTATTACTCGCTTTAAATAGTTTTATAATCTCATAATTG
>NW_018398285.1:2023-2239 GCF_002168275.2 Theobroma umbraticum | reverse complement strand
GCTTATTACCCGCTTTTAATAGTTTTATAATCTCATAATTGATTTTAAGTTGAAATTTTTTGTAGTTTTGGTTCAAACAAATTATAATTAAATGTCTGCCTCAAGAAATATACAAAAAGAGCCATTAATTGAGAAAAAAAGTTCATTTATAGTAACCAATTTCTTCAAAAGGCTTATTACTCGATTTAAATGGTTTTATAATCTCATAATTGATTT
>NW_018398285.1:1539-1665 GCF_002168275.2 Theobroma umbraticum | reverse complement strand
TTAAGTTGAATTTTTTTATATTTTTGATTAAAACATATTATAATTGAATGTCTAACTCAAGAAACGTGAAGTAACAAGCATTCATTGATAAGAAAAGTTCATTTAGAGTCACCCATTCTTTCAAAA
>NW_018398285.1:1118-1250 GCF_002168275.2 Theobroma umbraticum | reverse complement strand
ATTTTTTATTAAAATAAACTTTAATTGAATGTTTACCTCAAGAAACGTGCAAAAAAAGTCATTCATTAAGAAAAAGAGTCCATTTGTAATCACCCATTCCTTCAAAAGGCTTATTACTCGCTTTAAATTATT
>NW_018398285.1:918-1108 GCF_002168275.2 Theobroma umbraticum | reverse complement strand
ATAATTGGTTTTAAGTTAAATTTTTTTATATTTTTGATTAAAACTCACTATAATTGAATGTTTACCTCAAGACACATGAAGAAACAAGCTTTCATTGACAAGAAAAGTCCATTTAAAGTCACTCATTCCTTCTAAAAGCTTATTACACGCTTTAAATGATTTTATAATCTCGTAATTGATTTTAAGTTGA
>NW_018398285.1:795-908 GCF_002168275.2 Theobroma umbraticum | reverse complement strand
ATTTTTTATTAAAACAGACTATAAGTGATTGTTTCCCTTGGAAAACGTATAGAAAAAGCCATTCATTGGCAAAAAAAAGTCCATTTATAGTCACTCATTCCTTCAAAAGCCTT
>NW_018398285.1:341-472 GCF_002168275.2 Theobroma umbraticum | reverse complement strand
ACTATAATTAAATGCCTACACTAAGAAAGATGCAAAAAGAGTCATTCATTGAGAAGAAAAGTTCATTTATTGTCAGTCATTCCTTCAAAAGGCTTATTACTCGCTTTAAATGGTTTTCTAATCTCATAATT
>NW_018398285.1:145-326 GCF_002168275.2 Theobroma umbraticum | reverse complement strand
TTTTTTTATATTTTTTATTAAAACATATTATATTGAATATCTAGCTCGAGAAACGTAAAGAAACTAAGCATTCATTGACAAGAAAAGTCCATTTAGAGTCACTAATTCCTTCAAAAAGCTTATTACTCGTTTTAAATAGTTTTACAATCTCATATTTGATTTTAAGTTGAATTTTTTTTAT
>NW_018398285.1:0-135 GCF_002168275.2 Theobroma umbraticum | reverse complement strand
AAAACATACAATAATTGAATGTCTACCTCAAGAAACCTGAAGAAACAAGCATTCATTGATAAGAAATGTCTATTTAGAGTCACCAATTTCTTTAAAAGGCTTATTACTCGCTTTAAATAGTTTTATAATCTCATA
>NW_018398284.1:262-1514 GCF_002168275.2 Theobroma umbraticum | reverse complement strand
GGGTTTTCTTGCAAATGAATGGGTTTTTCTTCATGCTTCTTGAGGCAAACATTCTATTATAATCCATGTTAACCAAAAAATGTAAAATAATTCAACTTTAAATCAATTATAAGATTATAAAACCATTTACAAAGAGTAATAATGCTTTTGAAGGCTTGGGTGACTATAAATGGGTTTGTCTTGCCAATGAATGGGTTTTTCTTCATGCTTCTCTAGCCAAACATTCAATTATAATCATTGTTAACCAAAAAAGTAAATAATCCAACTTGAAATAAATTATAAGATTAAAAATCATTTACGGAGAGTAATAAGGCTTTTGAAGGCTTGGGTGACTATAAATGTGCTTTTCTTTATGTTTCCAAACATAAACATTCAATTATAATCTATTTTGATGAAAAATACAAAACAATTTAACTTAGAATCAATTATGAGATTATAAAACCATTTAAAAAGAGTAATTAGGTTTTTGAAGGCTTGGGTGACTATAAATACTCTTTTGTTGCCAATGAATGGGTTTTTCCTCAAGTTTCCCATGGAAAACATTCAATTCTAATATGTTTTAAATAAAAATATAAAAAAATTCAACTTAAAATCAATTTTGAGGTTATAAAACTATTTAAGGAGAGTAATAAGGCTTTTGAAGGTTTGAGTGACTATAAATGGCCTTTTCTTGCCAATAAATGTGTTTTCTTCATGTTTCCAAAGGCAAACATTCAATTATAATCTGTTTTGACTAAAAATAGAAAAAAAATCATCTTAAAATAAATTATGAGATTATAAAACTATTTAAAGGGAGTAATATTAGGCTTTTGAAGGCTTGTGTGACTATACAGGGGCTTTTCTTGCCAGTGAATGGGTTTTTCCTCATGCTTCTCAAGGCAAACAATCAATTATATTCTGTGTTAACCAAAATATAAAATAATTCAACTTCAAATCAACTATAAGACTATAAAATCATTTACAGAGACTAATAAGTCTTTTGAAGGCTTGGGTGGCTATAAATGAGCTTTTCTTACCAATGAATGGGTTTTTCTTTGTACTTCTCAAGGCAAACATTCAATTATAATCTGAGTTAACCAAAAATATAAAATAATTCAATTTCAAATCAATTATGAGATTATAAAACTAGTTACAGAGAGTAATAAGGCTTTTGAAGGCTTAGGTGACTATAAATGGGCTTTTCTAGCCAATGAATGTATTTTTCTACATGTTTCTCAAGGAAAACATTTAATTACAATCTGTTTTAACTAAA
>NW_018398284.1:0-175 GCF_002168275.2 Theobroma umbraticum | reverse complement strand
AGAGTAATAAGGCTTCTGAAGGCTTGGGTGACTATAAATGGGCTTTTCTTGCCAGTGAATGAGTGTTTCTTCATGTTTCTCAAGGCAAACATTCAATTATAATCTGTTTTGACCAAAAATCTAAAACAATTCAACTTAAAATCTATTATGAGATTATAAAACCATTTAAAGAGAG
>NW_018398283.1:2638-2794 GCF_002168275.2 Theobroma umbraticum | reverse complement strand
CATTGAGAAGAAAAATCTATTTTTCGTCACCCATTCTTTCGAAACCCTTATTACACGGTTTAAATGATTTTATAGTCTCATAATTGATTTTAAGTTTAATATTTTTACATTTTTCTTTAAAACAGACAATAGTTGAATGTTTATCTCGAGAAACAT
>NW_018398283.1:2548-2628 GCF_002168275.2 Theobroma umbraticum | reverse complement strand
CATTTGATTGAGAAGAAAAGTCCACTTATAGTCGCCCATTCTTTCAAAAGGCTTATTACTCACCTTAAATAGTTTTATAA
>NW_018398283.1:2374-2538 GCF_002168275.2 Theobroma umbraticum | reverse complement strand
GATTTTAAGTTTAATTTTTTTACATTTTTGATTAACACATACTATAATTTAATGTTTGCCTCTAGAAACGTGAAGAAAAAAGAAATATTTGACAAGAAAAGTCTATTTAAAGTCACCCATTCCTTCAAAAAGCTTGTTACTCGCTTTAAACGGTTTTATAATCT
>NW_018398283.1:2024-2141 GCF_002168275.2 Theobroma umbraticum | reverse complement strand
CATGAAGAAACAAGCATTCATTGACAAGAAAAGTGTATTTAGAGTCACCCATTCCCTCAAAAAGCTTATTAATTGCTTTAAATAGTTTTATAATCTCATAATTGATTTTAAGTTGAA
>NW_018398283.1:1555-1879 GCF_002168275.2 Theobroma umbraticum | reverse complement strand
GCATTCATTGACAAGAAAAGTCCATTTAGAGTCGCTCATTCCTTCAAAAAGCTTGTTACTCGCTTTTAATGGTTTTATAATCCCATAATTGATTTAAAGTTGAATTTGTTTGTATTTTCTATTAAAACAAACTATAATTGAATACTTACCTTGGGACACGTGCGGAAAAAGCTTTTTCATTAAGAAGAAAAGTCCATTTATAGCCACGCATTCTTTCAAAAGCTTTTGTACTCGGTTTAAATGGTTTTATAATCTCATAATTGATTTTTCGTTGAAATTTTTTACATTTTTTGTTAAAACAGACTATAATTGAATGTCCACCTT
>NW_018398283.1:1337-1440 GCF_002168275.2 Theobroma umbraticum | reverse complement strand
TAATTGATTTTAAGTTGAATTTTTTTACATTTTTCTTTAAAACAAACCATAATTAAAAGCTTGCCTCACGAAATGTATAGAAAAACCATTCATTGAGAAGAAA
>NW_018398283.1:1162-1327 GCF_002168275.2 Theobroma umbraticum | reverse complement strand
TCGTCACCCATTCTTTCGAAACTCTTATTACTCGATTTAAATGATTTTATAATCTCATAATTGATTTTAATTTGGATTTTTTTACATTTTCTTTAAAATAGACAATAATTGAATGTTTATCTTGAGAAACATATAGAAAAAGCATTTGATTGAGAAGAAAAGTCC
>NW_018398283.1:1037-1150 GCF_002168275.2 Theobroma umbraticum | reverse complement strand
CCATTCCTTCAAAATGCTTATTACTCACTTTAAATAGTTTTATAATCTCATAATGGATTTTAAGTTGAGTTTTTTTTACATTTTTGATTAAAACATACTATAATTGAATGTTT
>NW_018398283.1:845-1027 GCF_002168275.2 Theobroma umbraticum | reverse complement strand
ACGTGAAGAAACAAGAATTCTTTGACAAGAAAAGTCTATTTAGAATCACCCATTCCTCCAAAAAGCTTGTTACTCGCTTTAAACGGTTTTATAAACTTGTAATTGATTTTAAGTCGAATTATTTTACATTTTTTGATAAACAGACTATAAGTGATTGTATGCCTTGTGAAACGTGTAGAAAA
>NW_018398283.1:705-835 GCF_002168275.2 Theobroma umbraticum | reverse complement strand
ATGAGAAACGTGAAGAAACAAGCATTCATTGACAAGACAAGTGCATTTAGAGTCACCCATTCCTTCAAAAGGCTTTTTACTCATTTTAAATAGTTTTATAATCTCATAATTGATTTTAAGTTGAATGTTT
>NW_018398283.1:266-424 GCF_002168275.2 Theobroma umbraticum | reverse complement strand
AGTTGAATTTTGTTACATTTTTCTTTAAAACAGACAATAATTGAATGTTTATCTCAAAAAACAACCATTAATTGAAAAGAGAAGTCCATTTAGAGTCACTTATTCTTTCAAAACACTTATTACTTGCTTTAAATAGTTTTATAATCTCATAATTGATT
>NW_018398283.1:124-256 GCF_002168275.2 Theobroma umbraticum | reverse complement strand
TTTTTTTACATTTTTTGTTAAAACAAACAATAATTGAATGTTTATCTCGAAAACATGTAGAAACAGCCATTGATTGACAAGAAAAGTCCATTTAGATTCACCTATTCTTTCAAAAGGCTTATTACTTGCTTT
>NW_018398283.1:0-114 GCF_002168275.2 Theobroma umbraticum | reverse complement strand
ATAATCTCATAATTGAATTTAAGTTGAATTTTTTTTAAATTTTTTCTTAAAGCAGACTATATTTGAATGTTCACCTCGGGAAACATGCTAAGAAAGCTATTCATTGAGAAAAAA
>NW_018398282.1:1190-1311 GCF_002168275.2 Theobroma umbraticum | reverse complement strand
TAAGGCTTTTCAAGGAATAAGAGGCTGTAAATAGACTTCTCTTGCCAATGAATGTCTTTTTCTTTACGTTTCTCAAGGCAAACATTCAATTATACTCTGTTTTAATGAAAAATGTAAAAAA
>NW_018398282.1:771-947 GCF_002168275.2 Theobroma umbraticum | reverse complement strand
AAAAAATTTCAACTTAAAATCAATTATTAGATTAGAAAACCATTTAAAGCAAGCGATAACTCTTTTCAAGGAATGGGTGACTATAAATGAACTTTTCTTGCTAATGAATGCTCTTTTCTTCATGTTTCCCAAGATAGAAATTCAATTATTGTCTATTTTAATAAAAAATATAAAAG
>NW_018398282.1:647-761 GCF_002168275.2 Theobroma umbraticum | reverse complement strand
TTTTCAAGGAATAAGAGGCTGTAAATAGACTTCTCTTGCCAATGAATGGCTTTTTCTTTACGTTTCTCAAGGCAACCATTCAATTATAGTCTGTTTTAATGAAATATGTAAAAA
>NW_018398282.1:180-365 GCF_002168275.2 Theobroma umbraticum | reverse complement strand
GGAATGGGTGTCTATAAATGGACTTTTCTTGCCAATGAATGCTCTTTTCTTCATGTTTCTCAATTATTGTCTATTTTAATCAAAAATAGCCTTTTGTTATCAATTAATGCTTTTTTCCTCACGGTTATAGTCTTTTGTTATCAATTAATGCTTTTTTCCTCACGGTTCTCAAGGTAGACATTCAA
>NW_018398282.1:0-136 GCF_002168275.2 Theobroma umbraticum | reverse complement strand
TCACGTTTCTCGAGATAGACATTCAATTACAGTTTGTTTTAATGGAAAATGTAAAAAAACTCAACTTAAAATCAATTATGACATTATAAAACCATTTTAAGTGAGTAATAAGGCTTTTGAAGGAATGGGTGACTAT
>NW_018398281.1:1833-2018 GCF_002168275.2 Theobroma umbraticum | reverse complement strand
AGTGAGTATTAAGGCTTTTAAAGGAATGGGTGACTATAAATGGACTTTTCTTTCCAACAAATACCTTTTTCTTTGCGTTCCTCGAGATTGACAATCAATTATAGTTTGTTTTAACCAAAAATGTAAAAAATTTCAACTGAAAATCAATTATGGCAATATAAAACCATTTAAAGTGAGTAATGAGG
>NW_018398281.1:1330-1454 GCF_002168275.2 Theobroma umbraticum | reverse complement strand
AATTCCAGTTTGTTTTGACCAAAAATGTAAAAAATTTCAACTTAAAATCAATTATGGTATTATAAAACCGTGTAAAGCGAGTAATAAGGCTTTTTGAAGGAATGGGTGACTATTAATGGACTTT
>NW_018398281.1:1003-1125 GCF_002168275.2 Theobroma umbraticum | reverse complement strand
TAAATAGAATTGTCTTATGTATGAACCTTTTTCTTCATGTTTCTGGAGGTTGACATTCAATTATAATTTTTTTTATAGAAAGATGTACAAAGAATTCAAATTTAAATCAATTTTGAGATTAT
>NW_018398281.1:724-910 GCF_002168275.2 Theobroma umbraticum | reverse complement strand
TCAATTATAATCTTTTTTAACTAAAAATGTACAAAAAATTCAAATTTCAATCAGTTTTGAGAGTACAAAACCATTTAAAATGAGCATTAAGGCTTTTGAAGGAATAGGTGACTATAAATGGACTTTTCTCATCAACAAATACCTTTTTCTTTGTGTTTCTCGAGATTGACATTCAATTATAGTCTG
>NW_018398281.1:290-465 GCF_002168275.2 Theobroma umbraticum | reverse complement strand
CTTTTTTGACCAACAATGCACAAAGAATTCAAATTTCAATCAATTTTGAGATTAGAAAACTATTTAAAGTGAGTAATAAGGAATTTGGAGGAATTGATGGCTATAAATGAAATTTTCCTAACAATGAACCTTTTTCTTCATGTTTCTAGAGGTTGACATTCAATTATAATCTGTT
>NW_018398281.1:0-171 GCF_002168275.2 Theobroma umbraticum | reverse complement strand
ATTTTGAGATTATAAAGCCATTTAAAATGTGTAATAAGGCTTTTGAAGGAATGGATGACTATTAATGGACTTTTCTTACCAATGAATGCCTTTTCTTTCATGTTTCTGGACGTTAACATTCAATTATAATCTTTTTTAACTAAAAATGTACAGAGAATTCAAATTTCAATC
>NW_018398280.1:7820-8057 GCF_002168275.2 Theobroma umbraticum | reverse complement strand
TTCTAGTCTATTTTAACCAAAAATGTGCAAAACATTCAAATTTAAATCAATATTTAGATTATAAAACCATTTAAACTGAGTAATAAGACTACTGAAGGAATAGGTGCCTATAAATAGACTTTTTTTTGTCAATGAATACTTTTTTCTTCATGTTTGTAAAGAGAGACATTCAATCCTAGTCTGTTTAACCAGAAATATACAAAGAATTCAAATTTAAATCAATTTTGAGATTATAAA
>NW_018398280.1:7236-7384 GCF_002168275.2 Theobroma umbraticum | reverse complement strand
TGACTATAAATGGACTTTTCTTGCCAATGAATGCTCTCTTCTTTATGTTTCTCGAGGTAGGCATTAATAATAATTGGTTTTAACTAGAAAAGTAAAAAACATTGAACTTAAAATCAATTTTGAGATTATAAAACTATTTAAAGTGATT
>NW_018398280.1:6931-7047 GCF_002168275.2 Theobroma umbraticum | reverse complement strand
ATTTAAATCAATTTTGAGATTATAAAACCATTTAAACTGAGTAATAAGACTCTTCAAGGAACAGGTGACTATAAATGGACTTTTCTTGCCAATGAATACTTTTTTCTTCATGTTTT
>NW_018398280.1:6476-6658 GCF_002168275.2 Theobroma umbraticum | reverse complement strand
AAATGGACTTTTCTTACCAATGAATGCTTTTTTCTTCAAGTTTCTCAAGGTAGATATTCAATTCTCGTCTGTTTTAACCAAAAATGTTCAAAGAATTCAATTTTAAATCAATTTTGAGATTTTAAAAACATTTAAAGTGAGTAATAAGGCTTTTGTAGGAATGGGTGACTATAAATGGACTT
>NW_018398280.1:5952-6090 GCF_002168275.2 Theobroma umbraticum | reverse complement strand
AAAATGTACGAAGAATTCAAATTTAAATCAATTTTGAGATTTTAAAAACATTTAAAGTGAGTATTAAGGCTTTTCAAGGAATGAGTGACTATAAATAGACTTTTCTTGCGAATGAATGCTCTCTTCTTTATGTTTCTC
>NW_018398280.1:5749-5859 GCF_002168275.2 Theobroma umbraticum | reverse complement strand
ATTTAAATCAATTTTGAGATTATAAAACCATTTAAACTGAGTATTAAGGCTCTTAAAAGAATCAGTGACTATAAATAGTCTTTTCTTGCCAATGAATACTTTTTACTTCA
>NW_018398280.1:5465-5739 GCF_002168275.2 Theobroma umbraticum | reverse complement strand
GGTAGACATTCAATCCTAGTCTGTTTTAATCAAAAATGTACAAAGATTCAAATTTAAATCAATTTGGAGATTATAAAACCATTTAAAGTGAGTAATAATGCTTTTAAATGAATGGGTGACTATAAATAGATGTTTCTTGCCAACGAATGCCTTTTCCTTTACATTTCTCAAGGTAGCTATTCAATTATAGTATGTTTAAAAAAATATATAAAAAAAATTCTACTCAAAATCAATTACGGCATTACAAAACCCTTTAAAGCGAGTAACAAGGTTT
>NW_018398280.1:5250-5455 GCF_002168275.2 Theobroma umbraticum | reverse complement strand
GGGTGACTCTAAATGGACTTTTCTTGCCAATGTATACTTTTTACATCATGTTTCTCATGGTAGACATTCAATTCTACTCCGCTTTAACCAAAAATGTACAAAGATATCAAATTTAAATAAATTTTGAGATTTTAAAAACATTTAAAGTGAGTATAAATGGACTTTTCTTGCCAATGAATGCTCTTTTCTTTATGTTTCTTAGGGT
>NW_018398280.1:5113-5233 GCF_002168275.2 Theobroma umbraticum | reverse complement strand
ATGTTTTAACCAGAAAAGCAAAAAAAATTAAACTTAAAATCAATTTTGAGATTACAAAACTATTTTAAGTGATTAATAAGGCTTTTGAAGCAATGGGTGACTATAAATAGACTTTTCTTG
>NW_018398280.1:4462-4616 GCF_002168275.2 Theobroma umbraticum | reverse complement strand
AGTGATTAATAAGGCTTTTGAAGCAATGGGTGACTATAAATAGACTTTTCTTGTAAATGAATACTTTTTTCATCATGTTTCTCATGGTAGACATTTATTTCTAGTCTATTTTAACCAAAAATGTACATAACATTCAAATTTAAATCAATTTTGA
>NW_018398280.1:4079-4382 GCF_002168275.2 Theobroma umbraticum | reverse complement strand
ACTTTTTACTTCATGTTTCTGAAGGTACACATTCAATCCTAGTCTGTTTTAACCAAAAAAGTACAAAGCTTCAAATTTAACTCAATTTTGAGATTACAAAACCATTTAAAGTAAGTAATAAGGCTTTTAAATGAATGGGTGACTATAAATAGAAGTTTCTTGCCAACGAATGCCTTTTTCTTTACGTTTCTCGACATAGATATTCAATTATAGTCTGTTTAAAAAAATATATAAAAAAAATTTAACTTAAAATCAATTACGGCTTTACAAAACCATTTAAAGCGAGTAACAAGGTTTTTGAAG
>NW_018398280.1:3893-4069 GCF_002168275.2 Theobroma umbraticum | reverse complement strand
CTCTAAATGGACTTTTCATGCAAATGAATACTTTTTACATCATGTTTCTCATGGTACACATTCAATTCTACTCTGTTTTAACCAAAAATGTACAAAGAATTCAAATCTAAATAAATTTTGATATTATAAAAACATTTAAAGTGAGTAATAAGGCTTTTGAGGGAATGGGTGACTAT
>NW_018398280.1:3535-3641 GCF_002168275.2 Theobroma umbraticum | reverse complement strand
ATAAGGCTTTTGAGGCAATGGGTGACTATAAATAGACTTTTTTTGCCAATGAATTCTTTTTTCTTCATGTTTCTCATGGTTGAAATTCAATTCTAGTCTATTTTAA
>NW_018398280.1:3447-3525 GCF_002168275.2 Theobroma umbraticum | reverse complement strand
ACAAAACATTCAAATTTAAATCAATATTTAGATTATCAAACCATTTAAACCGAGTAATAAGGCTCTTGAACGAATGGG
>NW_018398280.1:3247-3437 GCF_002168275.2 Theobroma umbraticum | reverse complement strand
TGGACTATTCTTGCCAATGAATACTTTTTTCTTCATGTCTCTGAAGGTAGACATTCAATTCTCATCTGGTTTAACCAAAAATGCACAAAGAATTCAAATTTAAATCAATTTTTGGATTATAAAAACATTTAAAGTTAGTAATAAGGCTTTTGAGGGAATGGGTGACTATAAATGGACTTTTCTTGCCAAT
>NW_018398280.1:2968-3154 GCF_002168275.2 Theobroma umbraticum | reverse complement strand
GGTACACATTCAATTATAGTTTGTTAACAAAAAATGTAAAAAAAAAATTCAACTTAGAATCAAGTACGGCATTACAAAACCATTTAAAGCAAGTAATTTGGCTTTTGAAGGCATAGGTGACTATAAATGGACTTTTCTTGCCAATGAATGGTTTTTTCTTCATGTTTTTCAAGGTAGACATTCAAT
>NW_018398280.1:1307-2585 GCF_002168275.2 Theobroma umbraticum | reverse complement strand
AATACTTTTTTCTTCATGTTTCTTATGACAGACATTCAATTGTAGTCTACTTTAAAAAAAAATGTACAAAACATTCAAATTTAAATCGATTTTGAGATTATAAAACTATTTAAACTGAGTAATAATGCACTTGAAGGAATAGGTGACTATAAATAGACTTTTCTTGCCAATGAATACTTTTTTCCTCATGTTTATGCAGGTAGACATTCAATCTTAATCTGCTTTAACTAAAAATGTACAAAGAGTTCAAATTTAAATCAATTTTGAGATTATAAAAATATTCAAAGTGAGTAATAAGGCTTTCGAAGGAATTGGTGACCATAAATGGACTTTTCTTGCCAATGAATGCTCTCTTCTTTATGTTTCTCAGGATAGACATTCAATTATAATATGTTTTAACTAGAAAAGCAAAAAAAATTGAACTTAAAATACATTTTGAGATTATAAAACTATTTAAAGTGATTAATAAGGCTCTCGAAGTAATGGGTGACTATAAATAAACTTTTCTTGCCCATGAATCCTTTTTTCTTCATGTTTCTCATGGTAGACATTCAATTTTAGTCTGTTTTGACCAAAAATGTACAAAAAAATCAAATTTAAAAAAATTTTGAGATTAAAAAACCATTTAAACTTAGTAATAAGGCTCTTGAAGGAATGGGTGACTATAAATACACTATTATTGCCAATGAATACGTTTTTCTTCATGTTTTTGAAGGTAGACATTCAATCCCCATCTAGTTTAACCAAAAATGTTCAAAGAATTCAAATTTAAATCAATTTTGGGATTATAAAAACATTTAAAATGAGTAATAAGGCTTTTGAAGGAATGGGTGACTATAAATGGACTTTTCTTGCCAATGAATGCTTTCTTCTTTATGTCTCTTGGGGTAGGCGTTCAATTATAATATCTTTTAACCAGAAAAGCAATAAAAATTGAACTTAAAATCAATTTTGAGATTATAAAACTATTTAAAGTGATTAATAAGGCTATTGAAGCAATGGGTTACTATGAATAGACTTTTCTTGCCAATGAATACTTTTTTCTTCATATTTCTCATGGTAGACATTCAATTCTAGTGTATTTTAACCAAAAATGTACAAAACATTCAAATTTAAATCAATTTTGAGATTATAAAACCATTTAAACTGAGTAATAAGGCTCTTGAAGGAATGAGAGACTATAAATAGACTTTTCTTGCCAATGAATGCTCTATTCTTTATGTTTCTCGAGGTAGGTGTTCAATTATAATAACTTTTAACCAGAAAAGCAATAAAAAT
>NW_018398280.1:1032-1162 GCF_002168275.2 Theobroma umbraticum | reverse complement strand
AATTTTGAGATTATAAAACCATTTAAATTGAGTAATAAGGCTCTTGAAGGAATGTGTGATTATAAATAGACTATTGTTGCCAATGAATACTTTTTTCTTCATGTTTTTGAAGGTAGACATTCAATCCCCA
>NW_018398280.1:366-593 GCF_002168275.2 Theobroma umbraticum | reverse complement strand
AATTTTGAGATTATAAAAATATTTAAAGTGAGTAATAAGGCTTTTGAAGGAATGAGCGACTACAAATGGACTTTTCTTGCTAATGAATGCTTTCTTCTTTATGTTTCATGGGGTAGACGTTCAATTATAATATGTTTTAACTAGAAAAGTAAAAAAAATTGAATTTAAAATCAATTTTGAGATTATAAAACTATTTAAAAAGATTAATAAGGATTTTGAAGCAATGG
>NW_018398280.1:0-114 GCF_002168275.2 Theobroma umbraticum | reverse complement strand
AATTTTGAGATTATAAAATCATTTAAAGTGACTAATAAGGCTTTTAAAGGAATAAGTGACTATAAATGGACTTCTCTTGCCAATGAATACCTTTTTCTTTATGTTTCTGAAGGT
>NW_018398279.1:3749-3953 GCF_002168275.2 Theobroma umbraticum | reverse complement strand
AATTATGGCATCAGTCTTGGATATATATTGCAAGAGGAGTTCTTGCAATTGGGATTTCTTTTCTGGAATTTGTGATCTAGCTTGTTGTTGAAAACTAGGAGGCATGATGGGTTTTTGATTGGAAGGCCCTGCATTGTTATGCCATGAAATGTTGGGGTGGTTTCTCCAACCAGGATTATAAGTATTGGAGTATGGGTTATTTTG
>NW_018398279.1:2995-3115 GCF_002168275.2 Theobroma umbraticum | reverse complement strand
GGACTCACCATCAAATTGTGTGAATGAGGTGATATCATTCCTCATATTTGCAGTCTTGGCAGGTGAAAAAAATTTTGCTAGAAACTTTTGTTCCAAGTCCTCCCATGTAGTGATAGACCC
>NW_018398279.1:2700-2826 GCF_002168275.2 Theobroma umbraticum | reverse complement strand
AGGATCATCACTAGGTAATCCACTAAACTGGACTGAAGACTGAATCATCTGAATATAAGCTGGGTTAATTTCAAAATTCTTTGCATTGATGGAAGGTCTCCTAATGCTTTGGTGCAAACCTTGCAA
>NW_018398279.1:2613-2690 GCF_002168275.2 Theobroma umbraticum | reverse complement strand
GCATAATCCCGTAGTGCTCTATTTGCTTCGGGAACCAAATTAATGGCACTGTTGCCATTATTATTGTTATCCTCAGC
>NW_018398279.1:2532-2603 GCF_002168275.2 Theobroma umbraticum | reverse complement strand
TTTAAAGCTGCAACTTGTAAATTCTCCTTTCGATGTATTCTAAAAGTTCTTTCTATGTCAGGATCAAAAGG
>NW_018398279.1:2418-2522 GCF_002168275.2 Theobroma umbraticum | reverse complement strand
AAGTTGTTTCTTCTTTGCATGCAATGACCAAAGAGGTCTGCGAACAAACAAAATCTAATATTAAAACAAGAAAAATAAAAATTGAAGTAAGACTTAATTGCTTG
>NW_018398279.1:2293-2408 GCF_002168275.2 Theobroma umbraticum | reverse complement strand
TAGTATAAATTCTAGAAACAATTCCCCTGCAACGGCGCTAAAAACTTGTCAGTTAAAATTACACTACGCAAGTATACGTATCGAATAGATAGTATATTAGCAAGCAGAGTATCGA
>NW_018398279.1:1715-1834 GCF_002168275.2 Theobroma umbraticum | reverse complement strand
TTAACTTATTTCAATGATTTGAATTGCTAACCTAGAGTCCTAAATTATTTATAAAGGTCTCCCGAATCATCATATAAAAATATCTATTTTAACCAAAGCACTATATCCTTATGTGAATT
>NW_018398279.1:1560-1705 GCF_002168275.2 Theobroma umbraticum | reverse complement strand
TAGATTCATTAAGTTCAGGCTTTAATCTGGCTATATATGGCCTATAGGTATGTCCCTATCCTATACGCAAATCAGGTAATATGATCATATCCTATCCCAATTTTAGTTTACACTAAACTCTCTTTCCCAAGTTTGTTTAGGTTCC
>NW_018398279.1:1033-1460 GCF_002168275.2 Theobroma umbraticum | reverse complement strand
AGATTAAAAATTTAGATTACATGTGAGTTCAATTGCAATCCTAGAAAAATAAATAAGCTCATAATATCTAATAAAGACAATATCCAAAAAATTTAGCCATGAATCCAAGTCAAAGAAAATAAAAAAAACATAATGATAAGAGAGAAAACTAATAGTTAGAGTTTTGTAATCTTGATTCTGCCTCCAATTCTCTTGTTTTCTTGCTTTTTCCTTGGCTTCAAATCTTCAGAATATTTGCTTGCTGCCTCCTCTTCAAAATCTCTGAAAAAGGCCCCTTAAATAGGCTCAAAAAAACCCAATTTTCGAAATCACGTTAACTTCCCCTTAATTTTTGGAAAGTCGCCCAGCGCTGCGGCGCTACTTATCTAGCGCTACAGCGCTGAGCTCTCTGGAAATTTGTATGTGTGCTTCCTTTCATCAACGCTGC
>NW_018398279.1:503-610 GCF_002168275.2 Theobroma umbraticum | reverse complement strand
ACTAAAATAACTTAAATTAATCACTTAACAAGTAATCAAACTTAAACTAAGAAAGCACCTAAAATGCTAAAATCCGAACCTAAAATCTCAAAAATCTAGCTACTTAA
>NW_018398279.1:0-493 GCF_002168275.2 Theobroma umbraticum | reverse complement strand
TGAGTCAAAATAACCCTATATAATAGAGTTATCAATTCCTATATTGACCACTCATTTGCCTTCACATGGTTCATGCTATACCCGAAAGTATTCCATTTTGGCATCTTTGGTTAGGCACCTGTAAGGATAAAATCAAAGCATAGTACTCCACACATAGACAACCTGGTGTCTCAAGTCTAGGGAGTATTTACAAAACTGACACATGAGAAGTATTGCATTGACACTGGAGTGAAATACCAAATGCACTTCTTATGGTGGGTCATGTTCAGTGAACTTTCTTTCCTGGGCAAGCACCTACATTATCTCTATTCTTCAACCTATGAGATTGGTTGCTTACTTTTCAAGTAAGGAACATAGAATGTACTAGTCTCTAGGTATCATTGATGTCCAATCTCAATGATACATTGACTAGGAACATTTTTGAGATTACGCTTTGATCCATAAGAATCTCATAACTGTAACCCATTACAGTTTCCTTACAAGGCATATTAAT
>NW_018398278.1:1209-1361 GCF_002168275.2 Theobroma umbraticum | reverse complement strand
TAAAACTATTTAAAGTGAGTAATAAACCTTTTGAAAGAATGGGTGACTCTAAATAGACTTTGCTTATCAATGAATGCCTGTTTCTTCACGTTTCTTATGGTAGACATTCAATTATAGTATGTTTTAATCAAACATGTAAAAAAATTCAACTT
>NW_018398278.1:758-961 GCF_002168275.2 Theobroma umbraticum | reverse complement strand
AAATATAAAAAAATTCAACTTAAAATCAATTATGAGATTATAAAATCTTTTAAACCAAATAATAAGGCTTTTGGAAGAATGTGTGACTAAAAATGGATTTTTCTTCTCAATGAATGGCTTTTTCTATATCTTTCATGAGGCAGGCCTTTAATTACAGTCTGTTTTAAAGAAAAATGTAAAAAAATTCAACTTAAAATCAATTA
>NW_018398278.1:591-717 GCF_002168275.2 Theobroma umbraticum | reverse complement strand
TTTGAAGGAATGAGTGACTATAAATGAACTTTTCTTCTCAATGAATGGTTTTTTGCAAGCTTCTCGAGACAAACATTCAATTAAAGTCTGTTTTAACAAAAAATGTAAAAAAATTCAACTTAAAAT
>NW_018398278.1:129-286 GCF_002168275.2 Theobroma umbraticum | reverse complement strand
TATTTAACTATAATCTGTTTTAATAAAAAATTGTAAAAACATTTAACTTAAAATCAATTATGAGATTATAAAACTGTTTAAAGTGAGTAATAAGTTTTTTGAAAAAATAAGTGACTCTAAATGGACTTCTCTTTTTAATGAATGACTTTTTTTGCAC
>NW_018398278.1:0-119 GCF_002168275.2 Theobroma umbraticum | reverse complement strand
GCAGACAATCAATTACAGTCTATTTTAACAAAAAATTTAAAACATTTAACGTAAAATCAATTATAAGATTATAAAACTATTTAAAGCAACTAATAAGCCTTTTGAAGGAATGGGTGACT
>NW_018398277.1:1376-1614 GCF_002168275.2 Theobroma umbraticum | reverse complement strand
AAAAATTCAACTTAAAATCAATTATGAGATTATGAAACTATTTAAAGCGAGTAACAAACCTTTTGAAGGAATGGGTGACTCTAAATAGATTTTTTTTATCGATAAACGCTTATTTCTTCGCGTTTCTCAAGGTAGACATTCAATTACAGTATGTTTTAATCAAAATTGTAAAAAAATTCAACTTAAAATCTATTATGAGATTATAAATCCACTTAAAGCGAGTAATAAGATTTTTGAA
>NW_018398277.1:934-1114 GCF_002168275.2 Theobroma umbraticum | reverse complement strand
TAGACATTTAATTGTAATATGTTTTAATTAAAAATGTAAACAAATTCAACTTAAAATTAATTATGAGATTATAAAGTCATTTAAAGTGAGTAAAAAGGTTTTTGAAGGAATGGGTGACTGTAAATGGATTTTTCTTATCAATGAATGCTTGTTTCTTCACGTTTCTTAAGGTAGACATTC
>NW_018398277.1:796-924 GCF_002168275.2 Theobroma umbraticum | reverse complement strand
TTATGAGATTCTAAAACTATTTAAAGCGAGTAATAAACCTTTTGAAGGAATAGGTGACTCTCAATGAAATTTTTTTGTCAATGAATGCTTGTTTCTTCACGTTTCACGAGGTAAACATTCAATTATAG
>NW_018398277.1:434-643 GCF_002168275.2 Theobroma umbraticum | reverse complement strand
TATAGTATGTTTTAATCAAAAATGTTAAAAAATTTAACTTAAAATCAATTATGAAACTATAAAGACATTTAAAGCGAGTAATAAGATTTTTGAAGGAATGGGTGAATCTAAGCGGACTTTTCTTGTCAATGAATGCTTGCTTCTTCATGTTTCTTAAGGTATACATTCAATTATAGTATGTTTTAATCAAAAATGTAAAAAAATTCAAC
>NW_018398277.1:0-142 GCF_002168275.2 Theobroma umbraticum | reverse complement strand
TTGTTTCTTCACATTTCTTGAGATAGGCAATCAATTATAGTCTATTTTAACAAAAAATATAAAAAATTCAACTTAAAAACAATTAAGAAATTTTAAAACTATTTAAAGCAAATAATAAGCTTTTTGAAAGAATGAGTGACTT
>NW_018398276.1:3869-3980 GCF_002168275.2 Theobroma umbraticum | reverse complement strand
TTTATAATCTCATAATTGATTTTAAGTTGAATTTTTTTATATTTTTCATTACAAAAAATTACAATTAAATGTCTGCGTCAAGAAACTTGAAGAAAAACGCATTCATTGATA
>NW_018398276.1:3197-3338 GCF_002168275.2 Theobroma umbraticum | reverse complement strand
AAGTTAAATTTTTTTACATTTTTAATTAAAACAGACTATAATTGAATATCTACTCGAAGAAACATGAATAAAAAGGCATTAATGGATAAGAAAAGTCTATTTATAGTCTCTTAGTCCTTCAAAAGCCTTATTACTCGCTTT
>NW_018398276.1:2831-3165 GCF_002168275.2 Theobroma umbraticum | reverse complement strand
TAAGTTGAAGTTTTTTACATTTTTCATTAAAACAGACTATAATTGAATATCTACTATAAGGAAAGTGAATAAAAAGGCATTAATGGGTAAGAAAGTTCCATTTATAATCTCTCAGTCCTTTAAAAGCCTTATTACTCGGTTTGAATGGTTTTATAAGCCCAAAATTGATTTTAAGTTGAATTATTTTATATTTTCTATTAAAACAGGTAATAATTGAATGTCTATATTAGGAAATATGACCAAACAAGCATTCATTGGCAAGAAAAGTCCATTTATAGTGTCCTAGTCCTTCAAAAGCCTTATTACTAGCTTTAAATGGTTTTATAATCTAATA
>NW_018398276.1:2459-2802 GCF_002168275.2 Theobroma umbraticum | reverse complement strand
TTTTTATTAAAATAGACAATAATTGATTGTCTATCTCGAGAAACATAAAGAAAACAGCATTCATTGGCAAGAAAAGTCCATTTATAGTCAGCCATTCCTTCAAAATCCTTAATACTCGCTTTAAATCATTTTATAATCTCATAATTTATTTTAAGTTAAATTTTTTAATATTTTCTATTAAAACAGACTATAATTAAATGTCTGCCTCGAGAAACATGAAGAAAAAAGTATTTATTGATAAGAAAAGTTCAATTATAGCCTTCCATTCCTTCAATAGCCTTTTTGCTCATTCTAAATAATTTTATAATCTCATAATTGATTTTAAGCTCAATTTGTTTACATT
>NW_018398276.1:1997-2167 GCF_002168275.2 Theobroma umbraticum | reverse complement strand
AAATGGTTTTATAATCTCATAATTGATTTTAAGGTTAATTTTTTTATATTTTTAATTAAAACAGACTATAATTAAATATCTACTAGAAGAAACATGAATAAAAATGCATTAATGAACAAGAAAAGTCTATTTATAGTCTCTTAGTCCTTCAAAAGCCTTATTACTCGCTT
>NW_018398276.1:1789-1987 GCF_002168275.2 Theobroma umbraticum | reverse complement strand
TATAATCTCATAATTGATTTTAAGTTGAAGTTTTTTATATTTTTCATTAAAAGAGACTATAATTGAATGTCTAACTCAAGAAACATGAAGAAAAAAGCATTCACTGATAAAAAAAGTCTATTTATAGCCTCTCATTCCTTCAATAGCCTTTTCACTCGTTCTAAATGGTTTTATAATCTCATAATTGATTTTAAGTTC
>NW_018398276.1:1511-1722 GCF_002168275.2 Theobroma umbraticum | reverse complement strand
AGAAAAGTGTATTTACAGCCTCTCATTCATTCAAAAGCCTTACTACTCATTTTAAATAGTTTTAGAATCTAATAATTGATTTTAACTTAAATGTTTTTATATTTGTGATTAAAACAAACTATAATTGAATATCTATCTCGAGAAATATGAAGAAACGAGCATTCATTAAAAAGAAAAGTCTATTTATAGTCACCCATTCCTTCAAAAGCCT
>NW_018398276.1:1284-1394 GCF_002168275.2 Theobroma umbraticum | reverse complement strand
TCAAAAGCCTTATTACTAGCTTTAAATGGTTTTATAACCTAATAATTGATTTTAAATTAAATGTTTTTACATTTTTGATTAAAACAGATAATAATTGATTGTCTATCTCG
>NW_018398276.1:1018-1184 GCF_002168275.2 Theobroma umbraticum | reverse complement strand
TTTTATAATCTAATAATTGATTTTAAGTTAAATTTTTTATATTTTTAATTAAAACAGACTATAATTGAATGTCTATCTTGAGAAACATGAAGAAAGAACATTCATTGGTAAGAAAAGTCTATTTATGGTCACCCATTCCTTCAAAAGCCTAATTACTCGCTTTAAA
>NW_018398276.1:823-1008 GCF_002168275.2 Theobroma umbraticum | reverse complement strand
ATCTCATAATTGATTTTAAGGTAAATTTTTTTATATTTTTAATTAAAACAGACTATAATTGAATATCTACTAGAAGAAACATGAATAAAAATGCATTAATGGACAAGAAAAGTCTATTTATAGTCTCTCAATCCTTTAAAAGCCTTATTACTCGCATTAAATGGTTTTATAATCTCATAATTGAT
>NW_018398276.1:400-597 GCF_002168275.2 Theobroma umbraticum | reverse complement strand
TCAATTTTTTTACATTTTTCATTAAAACAGACTATAATTGAATGTCCGCCTTAAAAAGCATGAAGAAAAAAGCATTCATTAGCAAGAAAAGTGTATTTACAGCCTCTCATTCATTCAAAAGCCTTACTATTCACTTTAAATAGTTTTATAATCTAATAATTGATTTTAACTTAAATGTTTTTATATTTTTGATTAAA
>NW_018398276.1:189-337 GCF_002168275.2 Theobroma umbraticum | reverse complement strand
TATAGTCACCCATTCCTTCAAAAGCTTTATTACTCGCTTTAAATAGTTTTCTAAACTCATAATTGATTTTAACTTAAATGTTTTTATATTTTTAATTAAAACAGACTATAATTGAATATCTATCTCGAGAAATATGAAGAAACAAGCA
>NW_018398276.1:0-122 GCF_002168275.2 Theobroma umbraticum | reverse complement strand
AAAGTCCATTTATAGTCTCCTAGTCCTTCAAAAGCCTTATTACTAGCTTTAAATAGTTTTATAACCTAATAATTGATTTTAAATTAAATTTTTTTACATTTTTGATTAAAACAGATAATAAT
>NW_018398275.1:2074-2187 GCF_002168275.2 Theobroma umbraticum | reverse complement strand
ATGGATTTTTCTTGCCAATGTATGCCTTTTTCTTCACGTTTCTTGAGGTTGACACTCAATTATAATCTGTTTTAATAAAAATGTACAAAGAAATTTTGAGATTATAAAACCAT
>NW_018398275.1:1880-2064 GCF_002168275.2 Theobroma umbraticum | reverse complement strand
TAAAAAGGCTTTTGAAGGAATGATTGACTATAAATGGATTTTTCTTGCCAACGAATGCCTTTTTCATTATGTTTCTTGGGGTAGACATCAATTCTAGTCTGTTTAAACCAAAAATGTGAAAAAGTTCAACTTAAAATCAATTATGGCATTTTAAAAATCATGTAAAGTGAGTAATAAGGCTTTT
>NW_018398275.1:1719-1870 GCF_002168275.2 Theobroma umbraticum | reverse complement strand
GGTGACTATTAATGGACTTTTCTTACTAATGAATGCCTTTACCTTCACATTTCTTGGGGTTGACATTGAATTATAATCTTATTTTACCAAAAATGTACAAAAAATTCAAATTTCAATCAATTTTCAGATTACAAAACTATTTAAAGTGAGT
>NW_018398275.1:1541-1709 GCF_002168275.2 Theobroma umbraticum | reverse complement strand
TTGAAGGAATGGGTGACTGTAAATGGACTTTTTTTACCAATGAACCTTTTTCTTCATGTTTCTGGAGGTTGACATTCAATTAAAATTTGTTTTAAAGAAAAATGTACAATGAAGTCAAATTTAAATCAATTTTGAGTTTATAAAACCATTTAAAGTGAGTAATAAGGC
>NW_018398275.1:1030-1151 GCF_002168275.2 Theobroma umbraticum | reverse complement strand
TTTTGAAGGAATGGGTGACTATAAATTGACTTTTCTTGCCAATAAATACTTTTTTCTTTGAATTTCTCGATATTTACATTCAATTATAGTCTGTTTTAACTAAAAATGTTAAAAATTTCAA
>NW_018398275.1:599-787 GCF_002168275.2 Theobroma umbraticum | reverse complement strand
GATTATAAAATCATTTAAAGTGAGTAAGAAGGCTTTTGAAGGAATGTAAAATCAATTATGGCATTATAAAATCATTTAAAGCGAGGAATGAGGCTTTTGAAGGTATGGGTGACTATGAATGGACTTTTCTTTATAATGAATGCTTTATTCTTCATGTTTCTCAAGGTAGACATTCAATTCAGTTTGTT
>NW_018398275.1:178-513 GCF_002168275.2 Theobroma umbraticum | reverse complement strand
AGTGAGTAACAAGGCTTTTAAAGGAATGGGTGACTATAAATGGACTTTTCTTACTAATGAATACCTTTTTCTTTACGTTTCTCAAGCTAGACATTCAATTATAACATGTTTTACCTAAAAATGTAAAAATATTTGAACTTAAAATCAATTATGAGATTAAAAGAACATTTAAAGTGTATAATAAGCTTTTTAAAGGAATGGGAGATTATTAATGGACTTTTCTTGCTAATGAATGCATGTTCCTTCATGTTTCTTGATGTTGGCATTCAATTATAATACTTTTTAACAAAAAATGTGCAAAGAATTCAAATTTCAATCAATTTTGAGATTACAAA
>NW_018398275.1:0-168 GCF_002168275.2 Theobroma umbraticum | reverse complement strand
GTGAGTATTAAGGCTTTTGAAGGAATGGGTGACTATAAATAGACTTTCTTGCCAATGAATACCTGTTTCTTTGCATTTCTTGAGATTAACAGTCAATTATAGTCTGTTTTAAAGAAAAATCTAAAAACTTCAACTTAAAATCAATTATGGCATTATAAAATCATTTAA
>NW_018398274.1:1458-1619 GCF_002168275.2 Theobroma umbraticum | reverse complement strand
TTATTATCTCAAAACTGATTTTAAGTTGAATTTTTTTACATTTTTAGTTAAAACGGACTACAATTCAATGTCTACTTAGAGAAACATGAAGATAAACGCATTCATTGGCAAAAAAAGTCCCTTTATAATCACCCATTCCTTCAAAAGCCTTATTACTCGCT
>NW_018398274.1:1020-1186 GCF_002168275.2 Theobroma umbraticum | reverse complement strand
AATTATTTTATAAACTCATAATTAACTTTAAGTTGAATTTTTTTACATTTTTCATTAAAACAGACTATAGTTGAATGCTTGCCTCTAGAAACGTCTAAAAAAATAAATTAAATGAGAAGAAAAGTCTATTTATAGTCACCCATTCCTTCAAAAGCCTTGTTACTCG
>NW_018398274.1:640-777 GCF_002168275.2 Theobroma umbraticum | reverse complement strand
AGACTATAATTGGATGTCTACCTCCAGAAACGTGAAGAAAAAGACATTCATTGGCAAGAAAAGTCTTATAGTCACCCATTCCATCAAAAGCCTTATTACTCGCTTTAAATGGCTTTATTATCTCATAATAGATTTTA
>NW_018398274.1:222-354 GCF_002168275.2 Theobroma umbraticum | reverse complement strand
ATTTTTTTATATTTTGGTTAAAACAAATTATAATTCAATGTCTACTTAGAGAAATGTGAAGAAAAACGCATTCGTTGGTAAAAAAAGTCCATTTATAGTCACTCATTCCTTCAAATGCCTTATTACTCGCTT
>NW_018398274.1:0-133 GCF_002168275.2 Theobroma umbraticum | reverse complement strand
ATAATTGATTTTAAGTTAAATTTTTTTATATTATGGTTAAAACAGACTATAACTTAATGTCTACTTAGAGAAACGTGAAGAAAAACGAATTCGTTGGTAAGAAAAGTCTATTTATAGTCACCCATTCCTTCAA
>NW_018398273.1:10672-10844 GCF_002168275.2 Theobroma umbraticum | reverse complement strand
ATGGATATCTTTTTCTTCACGTTTCTCGAGGTAGACATCAATTATAATCTATTTGACAAAAAATATAAAAAAATTCAAATTCAAATTCAAATCAATTATAAGGTTATAAAATCATTAAAAACGAGTGATGAGGCTTTTGAAGGCGTGGGTGACTATAAATGGACTTTTCTTG
>NW_018398273.1:10564-10659 GCF_002168275.2 Theobroma umbraticum | reverse complement strand
TTTTGTTTTGGTTTCTTGAGGCAGACGTTCAATTTTAATCTATTTTTATAAAAATTATAAAAAAATTTAACTTAACACTAATTATGAGGTTATAC
>NW_018398273.1:10357-10554 GCF_002168275.2 Theobroma umbraticum | reverse complement strand
AGTGAGTAATAAGGCTTTTGAATGCATGGGTGATAATAAATGGACTTTTTTTAACAATGGATATCTTTTTCTTTACGTTTCTTGAAGCAGACATTTAACTATAATCTGTTTTAATAAAAAAATATAAAAATGTTTAACTTAAACCTAATTCTGGGATTAAAAAAATATTTAAAGCAAGTAATAAGACTTTTGAAGGC
>NW_018398273.1:9745-9957 GCF_002168275.2 Theobroma umbraticum | reverse complement strand
TGGTAAAAAACTTCAACTTAAAACTAATTATGAGATTATAAAATCATTTAAAGCCAGTAATAAGGCTTTCGAAGGCACGGGTGACAATAAATGGACTTCTCTGGCAAATGGATTTGATTTTCTTTATGTTTTTTGCGGCACACATTTAATTATAATTTTTTTAATAAAAAATTAAAAAAATTAAAATTAAAATCAAATATGAGGTTATAAAA
>NW_018398273.1:9261-9404 GCF_002168275.2 Theobroma umbraticum | reverse complement strand
ACTTAAAACTAATTATGAGGTTATACAATCATTTAAAGCGAGTAATAAGGTTTATAAGGCATGGGTGACAATAAATGGACTTTTTTTGTGAATGGATATCTTTTTCTTTATATTTCCTGAAGTAGATATTTAATTGTAATCTG
>NW_018398273.1:8622-8786 GCF_002168275.2 Theobroma umbraticum | reverse complement strand
GAAGGCATGGGTGACAATAAATGGACTTTTTTTGCCAATGGATATCTTTTTCTTACATTTCTCGAAGCAAACATTTAATTATAATCTGTTTTAATATAAAATATAATAAATTCAACTTAAAACTAATTATGGGTTTAAAAAAATATTTAAAGCGAGTAATAAGA
>NW_018398273.1:7717-7834 GCF_002168275.2 Theobroma umbraticum | reverse complement strand
TACTAATGGATATCTTTTTCTTAACATTTCTCAAGGCAGACATTCAATTATAATATGTTTTACTAAAAAAACATAAAAAAGTTCAACTTTAAACTAATTATGAGATTAAAAAAGTAT
>NW_018398273.1:7459-7617 GCF_002168275.2 Theobroma umbraticum | reverse complement strand
AGGCATGGGTGACTATAAATGGACTTTTCTTGCCAATGAATATCTTTTTCTGCACGTTTCTTGAGTCAGATATTCAAATATAATTTATTTTAATAAAAAATATAAAAAAAATTTAAATTAAAATCAATTTTGAGGTTATAAAATCATTAAAAGCGAGT
>NW_018398273.1:7155-7302 GCF_002168275.2 Theobroma umbraticum | reverse complement strand
AATCATTTAAAGCGAGTAATAAGGTTTAGAAGGCATGGGTGACAATAAATGGACATTTTTTACGAATGGATATATTTTTCTTTATATTTCCTAAAGTAGATATTTAATTGTAATCTGTTTTAATAAAAAATATAAAAAAGTTCAACT
>NW_018398273.1:6838-6955 GCF_002168275.2 Theobroma umbraticum | reverse complement strand
AATATAAAAAAATTCAAATTAAAATCAATTATGAGTTTATAAAATCATTAAAAGTGTGTGATAAGGCTTTTCAAGGCGTGAGTGACTGTAAATGGACTTTTCTTGCCAATGGATATC
>NW_018398273.1:6405-6523 GCF_002168275.2 Theobroma umbraticum | reverse complement strand
TGCCAATGGATATCTTTTTCTTCATGTTTCTTCAGTCAGATATTCAATTATAATCTGTTTTAACAAAAATATAAAACAATTCAAATTAAAATCAATTATGAGGTTATAAAATCATTTA
>NW_018398273.1:5825-6043 GCF_002168275.2 Theobroma umbraticum | reverse complement strand
AATTAAAATCAATTATGAGGTTATAAAATCATTAAAAGCAAGTGATGAGGCTTTCCAAGGCGTGGGTGACTATAAATGGACTTTTCTTCCCAATGGATATCTTTTTATTTTAGTTTCTTGAGACAGACGTTTAATTATAATCTATTTTTATAAAAATTGTAAATAAATTCAACTTAAAACTAATTATAAGGTTATACAATCATTTAAAGCGAGTAATA
>NW_018398273.1:5529-5626 GCF_002168275.2 Theobroma umbraticum | reverse complement strand
TAATTATGGGATTAAAAAAATATTTAAAGTGAGTAATAAGACTTTCGAAGGCATAGGTGACTATAAACAGACTTTTCTTGCCAATGGATATCTTTTT
>NW_018398273.1:5257-5519 GCF_002168275.2 Theobroma umbraticum | reverse complement strand
CTCGAGGTAGACATCAATTATAATCTATTTTACTAAAAATATAAAAAATTCAAATTCAAATCAATTATGAGGTTATAAAATCATTAGAAACGAGTGATGAGGCTTTTGAAGGTGTGAGTGACTATAAATAGACTTTTCTTGCCAATGGATATCTCTTTGTTTCAGTTTCTTGAGGTAGACGTTCAATTTTAATCTATTTTTATAAAAATTATAAAAAATTTTAACCTAACACTAATTATGAGGTTATACAATCATTTAAAGT
>NW_018398273.1:5138-5247 GCF_002168275.2 Theobroma umbraticum | reverse complement strand
GCTTTTGAAGGTATGGGTGACAATAAATGGACTTTTTTTACCAATGGATATCTTTTTCTGTACGTTTCTTGAAACAGACATTTAATTATAATCTGTTTTAATAAAAAAT
>NW_018398273.1:5010-5128 GCF_002168275.2 Theobroma umbraticum | reverse complement strand
TCAACTTAAACCTAATTCTGGGATTAAAAAAATATTTAAAGCAAGTAATAAGTCTTTAGAAGGCATAGGTGAGTATAAATGGACTTTTCTTGCCAATGGATATCTTTTTCTTCACGTT
>NW_018398273.1:4492-4799 GCF_002168275.2 Theobroma umbraticum | reverse complement strand
TGGGTGACTATAAATGGACTTTTCTTGCCAATGGATATCTTTTTGTTTTAGTTTTTTGAGGCAGACATTCAATTAGAAACTATTCTTATAAAAATAGTAAAAAACTTCAACTTAAAACTAATTATGAGATTATAGAATCATTTAAAGCCAGTAATAAGGCTTTCGAAGGCATGGGTGATAATAAATGGACTTCTCTGGCAAATGGATTTGATTTTCTTTATGTTTTTTGTGGCACACATTCAATTATAATTTGTTTTAATAAAAAATTAAAAAAATTAAAATTAAAATCAAATATGAGGTTATAAAA
>NW_018398273.1:4201-4326 GCF_002168275.2 Theobroma umbraticum | reverse complement strand
GGCAGACTTTCAATTATAATTTGTTTTAATAAAAAATATAAAAAAATTTAAATTAAAATAAATTTTGAGGGTATAAAATCATTAAAAGCGAGTGATGAGGCTTTTGAAGGCGTGGGTGACTATAA
>NW_018398273.1:3795-3933 GCF_002168275.2 Theobroma umbraticum | reverse complement strand
GACTTTTTTTGCGAATGGATATCTTTTTCTTTATATTTCCTGAAGTAGATATTTCATTGTAATCTGTTTTAATAAAAAATATAGAAAAGTTCAACTTAAAACTAATTATGAGATTAAAAAAATATTTAAAGTAAGTAA
>NW_018398273.1:3373-3508 GCF_002168275.2 Theobroma umbraticum | reverse complement strand
TCAAGGCGTGAGTGACTGTAAATGGACTTTTCTTGCCAATGGATATCTTTTTGTCTTGGTTTTTTGAGGCAGACGTTCATATATAATCTATTCTTATAAAAATTGTAAAAAAATTCAACTTAAAACTAATTATGA
>NW_018398273.1:3100-3233 GCF_002168275.2 Theobroma umbraticum | reverse complement strand
ATCTTTTTCTTCACATTTCTCGAAGCAGACATTTAATTATAATCTGTTTTAATATAAAATATAAAAAATTCAACTTAACACTAATTATGGGTTTAAAAAAATATTTAAAGCGAGTAATAAGACTTTTGAAGGC
>NW_018398273.1:2903-3000 GCF_002168275.2 Theobroma umbraticum | reverse complement strand
CTTTAAATAGTTTTTTAATCTCATAATTTGTTTTAAGTTGAACTTTTTTATATTGATTATTAAAACAGATTATGATTGAATGTCTACCTCGGCAAAC
>NW_018398273.1:2630-2893 GCF_002168275.2 Theobroma umbraticum | reverse complement strand
CCGATATTCATTGACAAGAATAGTCCATTTATAGTTACCCACTCCTTCAAAAGTCTTATTACTCGCTTTAAATGTTTTTATAATCTTATAATTGACTTTAAGTAGAATTTTTTTATATTTTTGATTAAAACAGATTAAAATTGAATGCCTTCCGTAGGAAATATGAAGAAAAAGATATTCATTGGCAAGAAAAGTCCGTTTATAGTCATCCATGCCTTCGAAAACCTTATTACTCGCTTTAAATAATTTTATAACCTCATAAT
>NW_018398273.1:2274-2371 GCF_002168275.2 Theobroma umbraticum | reverse complement strand
GAGAAACGTTAAGAAAAAGATATCCATGGGTAAAACAAGTCCATTTGTAGTCACCAATATCTTCGAAAGCCTTATTACTCACTTTAAATAGTTTTTT
>NW_018398273.1:2132-2264 GCF_002168275.2 Theobroma umbraticum | reverse complement strand
TTTTAATTTGAATTTTTTTATACTTTTACTAAAATAGATTGTTATTGAATGTCTGCCTCAAGAAACATGAAGAAATAAATATCCATTGACAAGAAAAGTCCATTTATACTCACCCATGCCTTTGAAAGCCTT
>NW_018398273.1:1900-2041 GCF_002168275.2 Theobroma umbraticum | reverse complement strand
AAATGATTTTATAACCTCATAATTGATTTTAATTTGAATTTTTTTATAATTTTTGTTAAAACAGATTATAATTGAATGTCTGCTTCAAGAAACATTAAGAAAATGATATCCATTGGCAAGAAAAGTCCATTTATAGTCACC
>NW_018398273.1:1661-1795 GCF_002168275.2 Theobroma umbraticum | reverse complement strand
AAAACAGATTCTAATTGAATGTGTGCCTCAAAAAATGTAAAGAAAATGATATCCGTTGGCAAGAGTAGTCTATTTGTTGTCACCCATGCCTTCGAAAGCCTTATTACTCTCTTTAAATAGTTTTGTAATCTCAT
>NW_018398273.1:1541-1651 GCF_002168275.2 Theobroma umbraticum | reverse complement strand
AAGTTGAACTTTTTTATATTTTTTATTTAGACAGATTATAATCGAATGTTTGCCTTCAGAAACGTGAAGAAAAAGATATCCACTAGTAAGAAAAGTCCGTTTATAGTCAC
>NW_018398273.1:1146-1444 GCF_002168275.2 Theobroma umbraticum | reverse complement strand
TCTTTTTATATTTTTATGAAAACAGATTATAATTGAATGTCTACCTTGAGAAACGTGAGGAAAAAGATATCCATTGACAAGAAAAGTCCATTTATAGTCACCCATGCCTGCAAAAGCCTTATTGCTTGCTTTAAATGATTTTATAACCTCATAATTGATTTTAATTTGATTTTTTCTATATTTTTTATTAAACTAATTATAATTGAATGTCTACCTCAAGAAACGTGAAGAAACAGATATCCTAAGCAAGAAAAGTCCATTTATAGTCATCCATGCTTTCAAAAGCCTTATTACTCGC
>NW_018398273.1:578-757 GCF_002168275.2 Theobroma umbraticum | reverse complement strand
AAATGATTTTATAATCTCATAATTGATTTGAATTTAAATTTTTTATATTTTTTTCTTAAAACAGATTATAATTGAATGTCTGCTTCGAGAAACGTTGAGAAAAAAATATCCATTCGCTAGAAAATTCCATTTATAGTGACCTAAGCCTTCGAAAGCCTTATTACTCGCTTTAAATGATT
>NW_018398273.1:280-416 GCF_002168275.2 Theobroma umbraticum | reverse complement strand
AGATTATAATTGAATGTCTGCCTCAAGAAACATGAAGAAAAACATATCCATTAGCAAGAAAGGTCTATTTATAGTCACCCATACCTTGAAAAGCCTTATTACTCACTTTAAATGATTTTATAATCTTATAATTGAT
>NW_018398273.1:123-270 GCF_002168275.2 Theobroma umbraticum | reverse complement strand
ATAATTTTATAATTTTCTTTAAAATAGATTATAATTGAATGTTTACCTGGAGAAACGTGAAGAAAAAAATATCCATTGGCACGAAAAGTCCATTTATAGTCACGCATGCCTTCAAAAGCCTTATTACTCGCTTTGAATGATTTTATA
>NW_018398273.1:0-113 GCF_002168275.2 Theobroma umbraticum | reverse complement strand
TGATTTTAATTTAATTTTTTTATATTTTTTATTAAAACATATTATAATTGAATGTCTACCCCGAGAAACGTGAAGAAAAAGATATCCATTGACAAGAAAAGTCTATTTATAGT
>NW_018398272.1:4395-4513 GCF_002168275.2 Theobroma umbraticum | reverse complement strand
CAAATACTTTAGCATTCACAAATTCCTAGGATATCTACTAGCTCATGCTTTTCATAAATTTTGTATTTAAAATAAATCAACATATATAAATATATATACGTACATAATTATGAAAATT
>NW_018398272.1:3745-3862 GCF_002168275.2 Theobroma umbraticum | reverse complement strand
TAGGCCACAATTTGTCTTACCTTTCCTCTATAATTCAACTTGAACTAAAACCAATAAATCTCAAGCTCCTTAGTAGCAAAATCTTGCATTCCTTGTGATTCACCAACATGCATGGTT
>NW_018398272.1:3262-3447 GCF_002168275.2 Theobroma umbraticum | reverse complement strand
TTTTCTTTTATGGGGTAAAAGTACAAGATAAAAACCCTTGAATTCTTTCCACTCACCACCTTGTCTTTCCAACCTTTTTCATTTCTTTATTTCATTCTTTCTCTTTTCATTTCTTTATTTGCTCCTTATTGTCATTGGACCAACTCACTCCACATTCACATTTCATGCACAAATTGTTTATTTTG
>NW_018398272.1:2969-3095 GCF_002168275.2 Theobroma umbraticum | reverse complement strand
CTTTCCTTTATATTTTAATTGGCCATTTGTTACACCATTCAGATCACATGCAACGTAGTTTCTTCTTTCTTTATTTGACCATCAAATGTACCAATCATATTACATGCAAATAAATTTTAATCTTAT
>NW_018398272.1:2565-2731 GCF_002168275.2 Theobroma umbraticum | reverse complement strand
TAAGGTTTACACCCCATCAAGGTGTCACCATAATATTTAAATATATACTTGCCCGTTTGTGCTCTATTTAACAAAGGCACATGGGCCCCACTAATGTTGTTTTTCTTCAAATTGCTTTCTTATTTTGTCTCCCCTACTTAGATTAGTCATATAGTCCTCCACTATG
>NW_018398272.1:2354-2465 GCF_002168275.2 Theobroma umbraticum | reverse complement strand
AATATTTTAATATTATTTTATTTCAAAATTCTCCACTTGTCTCCTTCGGTCCCACAATGTCTTACTTTGCCTCGGTTCACTTTCAAATTACCTTTTAACCTGCTAATTCAT
>NW_018398272.1:1860-1982 GCF_002168275.2 Theobroma umbraticum | reverse complement strand
TCTTTTCCTCTTCGGGTTCCCAGGTTGCTTCCTCCACTGATCGATTTTGCCATACAACTTCTTTATAGCGTAGTTTCTCTTGTCAATCAAGTATTGCTACTAGTTGCTATTTGAAATTTAGT
>NW_018398272.1:1727-1850 GCF_002168275.2 Theobroma umbraticum | reverse complement strand
AAAAGTGGGATTCACACAAGCTAGTTCCATTGCTGAAGCTAATTATATGCTCTTAACCCAATTCATTCAAAGATTTCGAAAGGTTCAATATATCCTGGGCTCAACGTCTCTTCCTTCCCGAAT
>NW_018398272.1:1314-1494 GCF_002168275.2 Theobroma umbraticum | reverse complement strand
TTCTCCCACTTCAAACCACCCAATAGGCGATTTGCAATTTCGTCCATATAATGCCTCAAAAGGAACCATTCCAATACTAGCTTTGTAGCTATCGTTATATATGAATTTCGCCAAAGATAATAGTTAATTCCATGTGGTCCCCAAATCCAATACTATTGACCTTAACATGTCCTCAAGCGT
>NW_018398272.1:1066-1214 GCF_002168275.2 Theobroma umbraticum | reverse complement strand
TTAGGCACTCGTTTAGACTTCAGTACTGCATATCATCCTCAAACGGATGGTCAGCCCGAGCGGGTGATACAAACGCTTGAGGACATGTTAAGGCCAATAGTATTGGATTTGGGGACCACATGGAATCAACTGTTATCTTTGGCGAAAT
>NW_018398272.1:677-806 GCF_002168275.2 Theobroma umbraticum | reverse complement strand
ATATTGAACCTTTCGAAATCTTCGAACGAATTGGGTTAATAGCATATAATTAGCGTCACCAATGGAACTAGCTTCTGTGAATCCCACTTTTCATGTGTCTATGCTGAGGAAGTATGTTAAAGATCCGAC
>NW_018398272.1:0-139 GCF_002168275.2 Theobroma umbraticum | reverse complement strand
AATAATATTATTATCGAGGATGAATTAGCAGGTTAAAAGGTAATTTGAAAGTGAGCCGAGGCAAAGTAAGACACTTTGGGACCGAAGGAGACAAATGGAGAATTTTGAAATAAAATAATATTTTATTAATAAAATAATA
>NW_018398271.1:1034-1167 GCF_002168275.2 Theobroma umbraticum | reverse complement strand
TAGGCATTCAATTCTAGTCTGTTTTAATCAAAAATGAGCGAAGAATTTAAATTTTAATCAATTTTGAGATTACGAAACTATTTAAAGTGAGTAATAATGCTTTTAAAAGAATGGGTGACTATAAATGGACTTT
>NW_018398271.1:830-1007 GCF_002168275.2 Theobroma umbraticum | reverse complement strand
AGTTTTTCGAGCTAGACATTCAGTTATAATAAGTTTTAACAAAAAATGTAAAACTATTTGAGCTTAAAATCAGTCTTGAGATTATAAAAGCATTTAAAGTGAGTAATAAGGCTTTTGAAACATTGGGTGACTGTAAATAGAGTTTTCTTGCAAATGAATGTCCTTTTGTTTACACTT
>NW_018398271.1:265-424 GCF_002168275.2 Theobroma umbraticum | reverse complement strand
TTAAAATCAATTATGACATTACAAAACTATTTAAAGCGAGTAATGAGGCTTTTGAAGGTATGGGTGACTATAACTAGACTTTTCTTGCCAATGAATGCATTTTTCCTTATGTTTTTAAAGGTAGACATTCAATTGTAGTCTGTTTTAATCAAAAATGAC
>NW_018398271.1:0-116 GCF_002168275.2 Theobroma umbraticum | reverse complement strand
AAATCAATCTTGAGATTATAAAAGCATTTAATGTGATTAATAAGGCTTTTGAAGAAATTGGTGACTGTAAATAGAGTTTTCTAGCTAATGAATGCCTTTTTCTTTACATTTCTTGA
>NW_018398270.1:1065-1186 GCF_002168275.2 Theobroma umbraticum | reverse complement strand
ATTGAATGTCTACCTTAAGAAACATGAAGAAACAAGCATTCATTGGTAAGAAAATTCCATTTATAGTCATCCATTCCTTAAAAAGACTTATTACTCGTTTTAAATGATTTTATAATCTCAT
>NW_018398270.1:743-863 GCF_002168275.2 Theobroma umbraticum | reverse complement strand
AAATAGTTTTATAATCTCATAATTGATTTTAAGTTGAATTTTTTTACATTCTTTATAAAACAGAGGATAATTGAATGTCTACTTCAAGAAACGTGAAGAAACAAGCATTCATTGACAAGA
>NW_018398270.1:371-502 GCF_002168275.2 Theobroma umbraticum | reverse complement strand
GAAAAGTCCATTTATAGCCACCCATTCCTTAAAAAGACTTATTACTCGTTTTAATTGATTTTATCATCTAATAATTGATTTTAAGTTGAATTTTTTAATATTTTTTATTAAAACATAGTATAATTGAATGT
>NW_018398270.1:0-160 GCF_002168275.2 Theobroma umbraticum | reverse complement strand
AGGCTTATTACTCGCTTTAAATGGTTTTATAATCTCATAATTGATATTGAGTTGAATTTTTTTATATTTTTGATTAAAACATAGTATAATTAAAGGTCTACCTCATGAAACATGAAGAAACAAGCATTCATTGATAAGAAAAGTTCATTTATAGTCACCC
>NW_018398269.1:4338-4473 GCF_002168275.2 Theobroma umbraticum | reverse complement strand
AAAGTCCATTTATAGTCACTCATTCCTTTAAAAGGCTTATTATTCGCTTTAAATAATTTTATAATCTCATAATTAATTTTAAGTAGAATTTTTTTATATTTTTGAATAAAACATACTATAATTGAATGTCTAACT
>NW_018398269.1:3762-3872 GCF_002168275.2 Theobroma umbraticum | reverse complement strand
TAGTCACCCATTCCTTCAAAAGGCTTATTACTCGTTTTAAATTGTTTTATAATCGCATAATTAGTTTTAAGTTGAATTTTTTTACATTTTTTATTAAAACATACTATAAT
>NW_018398269.1:1878-3693 GCF_002168275.2 Theobroma umbraticum | reverse complement strand
CCCATTCCTTCAAAAAGCTTATTACTCGCTTTAAACGATTTTATAATCTCGTAAATGATTTTAATTTGAATTATTTTATATTTTTTATTAAAACAGACTATAAGTGGTTGTTTACCTCGGAAAACATGCAGAAAAAGTCATTCATTGAAAAGAAAAGTCCATTTATAGTCACTCATTCCTTCAAAAGCCTGATTACCTGCTTTAAATGGTTTTATAATCTTATGATTGATTTTAAGTTGAATTTTTTTATATTTTTCTTTAAAAAAGACTATAATTGAAAGCCTGCCTTAGGAAAGGAGTAGAAAAAGCCATTCATTGAGAAGAAAAATCCATTTTTAGTCACCCATTCTTTCCAAAGTCTTATTACTCGGTTTAAATGATTTTATAATCTCATAATTCATTTTAAGTTGAATTTTTTTACATTTTTCTTAAAAACAGACAATAATTGAATGTCTAACATGAGAAACGTACAGAAAAAGCCATTGATTGAGAAGAAAAATTCATTTATAGTCACCCATTCGTTCAAAAGGCTTATTACTCGCTTTAAATAGTTTTATAATCTCATAATTGATTTTAAGTTGAATTTTTTTACATTTTTGATTAAAACATACTATAATTGAATGTCTACCTCAAGACACATGAAGAAACAAGCATTCATTGACAAGAAAAACCCATTTAGAGTCACCCATTCCTTCAAAAAGCTTATTACTCGCTTTAAATGGTTTTATAATTTCATAATTGATTTTAAGTTGAATTTTTTTACATTTTTGATTAAAACAAAATATAATTGAATGTCTACCTCAAGGAACGTGAAGAAAGAAGCATTCATTGACAAGAAAAGTCCATTTAGAGTCACTCATTTCTTCAAAAGGCTTATTACTCGCTTTAAATAGTTTTATAATCTCATAATTGATTTTAAGTTGAATTTTTTTACATTTCTTGTTAAAACAGACTATAATTGAATGTCTACCTTGAGAAACATACAAAAAAAGCCATTCGTTGAGAAGAAAAGTCCATTTATAGTCACTTATTCCTTCGAAAGGCTTATTACCCGCTTTTAATGGTTTTATAATCTCGTAATTGATTTTAAGTTGAAGTTTTTTGCAGTTTTTATTAAAACAAACTATAATTGAATACCTGTCTTAGGAAACATGTAGAAAAAGTCTTTTCATTGAGAACAAAAGTCTATTTATAGTCATCCATTCCTTCAAAAGCCTTATTACTCGGTTTACTTTGTTTTATAATCTCATAATTGATTTTAAGTTGAATTGTTTTACGTTTTTGGTCAAAACAAACTATAATTAAATGCTTGCTTTGAGAAACATGAAAAAAAAAGCTATTCATTGAGAAAAAAAATCCATTTATAGTCACTCATTCTTTCAAAAGGCTTATTATAATCTCATAATTGATCTTAAGTTGATTTTTTTTACCTTTTTGATTAAAATATATTATAATTGAATGTTTGTCTTGTGAAACATAAAAAAAAAAACCATTCATTAACAAGAAAAGTCCATTTAGAGTCACCTATTCCTTTAAAAAGCTTATTACTCGCTTTAAACGGATTTATAATCTCATAATTGATTTTAAGTTAAATTTTTTTACATTTTTTGTTAAAACAGACTATAATTGACTATCTACCTTGGGAAACATGAAAAAAAAAACCATTCATTGAGAAGAAAGGTTCATTTATAGTCACCCATTCTTTCAAAAGGCTTATTACCCGCTTTTAATGGTTTTATAATCTCATAATTGTTTTCAAATTGAATTTTTTTTACATTTTTTGTTAAAATAGAGTATAATTGAATGTCTACCTAG
>NW_018398269.1:1400-1592 GCF_002168275.2 Theobroma umbraticum | reverse complement strand
TTAAACGGTTTTATAATCTCGTAAATGATTTTAAGTTGAATTATTTTACATTTTCTATTAAAATAGACTATAAGTGGTTGTTTGCCTTGAAAAACATGTAGAAAAAGCCATTCATTGAGAAGAAAAGTCCATTTATAGTCACTCATTCCTTCAAAAGCCTGATTACCCGCTTTAAATAGTTTTATAATCTCA
>NW_018398269.1:1275-1390 GCF_002168275.2 Theobroma umbraticum | reverse complement strand
TAAGTTAAAGTTTTTTACATTTTTGTTTAAAACAGACTATAATTGAAAGCCTGCCTCAGGGAAGGTGTAGAAAAAGTCATTCATTGAGAAGAAAAATCCATTTTTAGTCACCCAT
>NW_018398269.1:0-947 GCF_002168275.2 Theobroma umbraticum | reverse complement strand
TTTTTTTACATTTTTGATTAAAACATACTATAATTGAATGTCTAACTCGAGAAATGTAAAGAAAAAAGCATTCATTGACAAGAAAGTCCATTGAGAGTCACCCATTCTTTCAAAAAGCTTATTACTCACTTTAAACGTTTTTATAATTTCGTAATTGATTTTAAGTTGAATTATTTTATATTTTTTATTAAAACAGATTATAAGTTAATGTCTGCCTCGGGAAATGTGTAGAAAAAGCCATTCATTGAGAAGAAAAGTCCATTTATAGTCACTCATTGCTTCAAAAATCTTATTACCCACTTTAAATGACTTTATAATTTCATAATTGATTTTAAGTTGAATTTTTTTACATTTTTCTTTAAAACATACTATAATTGAAAGCTTGCCTCAGGAAAGGTGTAGAAAAAGTCATTGATTGAGGAGAAAAGTCCATTTATAGTCATCCATTTGGCAAGAAAAGTCCATTTAAAGTCACCCATTCTTTCAAAAAGCTTATTACACGCTTTAAACGGTTTTATAATCTCATAATTGATTTTAAGTTAAATGTTTTTACATCTTTTGTTAAAATAGACTATAATTGATTGTCTACCTTAGAAAACGTGCAAAAAAAGCCAATCATTGAGAAAAAAGTTCATTTATAGTCACTCATTCTTTCAAAAGGATTATTACCCGCTTTTAACGATTTTATAATCTTATAATTGATTTTAAGTTGAATGTTTTTACATTTTTTGTTATAATAGATTATAATTGAATGTCTACCTCGAGAAACATGTAAAAAAGTTATTCATTAAGAAGAAAAGTCTATTTATAGTCACCCATTCCTTCAAAAGGCTTATTACTCACTTTAAATAGTTTTATAATCTCATAATTAGTTTTAAGTTGATTTTCTTTATATTTTTTATTAAAACATACTATAATTGAATGTCTACCTTGAGACACGTGAAGAA
>NW_018398268.1:1022-1144 GCF_002168275.2 Theobroma umbraticum | reverse complement strand
ATCCTTTGAGGCTGTCTTGAAAACAATGGATCAACAACTTATTGTTGCGAGCAAAGGCCGACCTAGTTAACTTTTGTTGGGGGGCAAAAACGAAAGAATAAGAGTTAAAAATTTTAAAAACT
>NW_018398268.1:153-312 GCF_002168275.2 Theobroma umbraticum | reverse complement strand
TCAATTAAATATAAAATGTAAAACACATAAAAAGATATATTCAAGTTAATTCCTTTTACATAATTATGATTAATTAAAAAAATGATATATTGATAAAAATTTAAGCAATAGTGCAGCACTACAACTTATATTTGAAAACTATATAATAATTTATTAATT
>NW_018398268.1:0-143 GCF_002168275.2 Theobroma umbraticum | reverse complement strand
AAAATCATAGAAAACAAAATCCACATAATAGAAAAAAGAAGAACATGGCAAGAACGATAAACCTATCTTTTATTTGGTTAGTTTTAACAGTGACACTCCATTATCATCTTCCTTATCAATGTTATCCATTCTATCACTAATGT
>NW_018398267.1:31459-31655 GCF_002168275.2 Theobroma umbraticum | reverse complement strand
TTAATAATAAATATAAAAAAGTTCAACTTAAAACTAATTATGAGATTAAAAAAACTATTTAAAGCGAATAATAAGGCTTCCGAAGGCATAAGTTAAAATAAATGGACTTTCTTGTCAGTTGATATCTTTTTCTTCACGTTTTTCTATGTAGACATTCAATTATAATCTGTTTTAATAAAAAATATAAAAACAATTC
>NW_018398267.1:31268-31400 GCF_002168275.2 Theobroma umbraticum | reverse complement strand
TACCAATGGATATATTTTTCTTCACGTTTCTTGAGGTAAACATTCAATTATAATATCTTTTAATAAAAAATATAAAATAATTCAAATTAAAATTAATTATGAGGTTATAAAATCATTTAAAGCGAGTAATAA
>NW_018398267.1:31118-31249 GCF_002168275.2 Theobroma umbraticum | reverse complement strand
GACTATAAATGGACTTTTATTACCAATGGATATATTTTTCTTCACGTTTCTTGAAGTAAACATTCAATTATAATATCTTTTAATAAAAAATATAAAACAATTCAAATTAAAATCAATTATGAGGTTATAAA
>NW_018398267.1:30942-31053 GCF_002168275.2 Theobroma umbraticum | reverse complement strand
CTATAAATGGACTTTTCTTGCTAATGGATATCTTTTTCTTCACGTTTCTTGAGGCATACATACAATTATAATATGTTTTAACAATAAATATAAAAAAGTTCAAACTAAAAC
>NW_018398267.1:30822-30916 GCF_002168275.2 Theobroma umbraticum | reverse complement strand
AAGCGAGTAATAAGGCTTCCGAAGGCATGAGTTAAAATAAATGGACTTTTCTTGGCAGTTGATATCTTTTTCTTCACGTTTCTCTATGTAGACA
>NW_018398267.1:30709-30812 GCF_002168275.2 Theobroma umbraticum | reverse complement strand
ATCTGTTTTAATAAAAAATATAAAAAAAAATTCAAACTCGAATCAATTATGAGGTTATAAAATAATTTAAAGTAAGTAATAAGGTTTTTGAAGGCATGGGTGA
>NW_018398267.1:30492-30699 GCF_002168275.2 Theobroma umbraticum | reverse complement strand
ACTTTTCTTGCCAATGAATATATTTTTTAACAACAAATATAAAAAAGTTCAACTTAAAACTAATTCTGAGAAAAAAAAACTATTTAAAGCGAGTAATAAGGCTTTTGAAGGCATGGGTGACTATCAATGGACCTTTCTTGCTAATGGATATCGTTTTCTTCACATTTCTCAAGGTAAACATACAATTATAATCTGTTTTAATAATAA
>NW_018398267.1:30322-30467 GCF_002168275.2 Theobroma umbraticum | reverse complement strand
AATTATGAGATTAAAAAACTATTTAAAGCGAGTAATAAAGCTTTCGAAGGCATGAGTTAAAATAAATGAACTTTTCTTGCGAGTTGATAAGTTTTTCTTCACGTTTCTCTATGTAGACATTCAATTATAATCTGTTTTAATAAAA
>NW_018398267.1:29930-30241 GCF_002168275.2 Theobroma umbraticum | reverse complement strand
AAAGCGAGTAATAAGGCTTTTGAAGGCATAGGTGACTATAAATGGACTTCTCTTACCAGTGGATATGTTTTTCTTCACGTTTCTTGACGCAAACATTCAATTATAATATATTTTAATAAAAAACATTAAAAAATTCAAATTAAAATCGATTATGAGGTTATCAAATCATTTAACGCGAGTAATAAGGCTTTTGAAGGCATGGATGACTATAAATAAACTTTTCTTGCTAATGGATATCTTTTTTTTCACGTTTCTTCTGGTAAACATACAATTATAATATGTTTTAATAATAAATATAAAAAAGTTCAACT
>NW_018398267.1:29666-29796 GCF_002168275.2 Theobroma umbraticum | reverse complement strand
AGTAATAAGGCTTTCGAAGGCGTGAGTGAGTATAAATGGACTTTTCTTGCCAACGGATATCTTTTTCTTCATGTTTCTCGTGGCAAACATTCAATTCTAATTTGTTTTAATAAAAATTTTAAAAAAATTT
>NW_018398267.1:29572-29656 GCF_002168275.2 Theobroma umbraticum | reverse complement strand
TAATTATGAGGTTATAAAATCATTTCAAGTGAGTAATAAGGCTTTTGAAGGAGTGAATGACTATAAATGGACTATTCTTGCCAA
>NW_018398267.1:29315-29506 GCF_002168275.2 Theobroma umbraticum | reverse complement strand
AAAAATTCAACTTTCAAGCAATTATGAGATTATAAAACCATTTAAAGCGAGTAAGAAGGCTTTGCAAGGCATGGATGACTATAAATGGACTTTTTTTGCCAGTGAATATCTTTTTCTTCATGTTTCTCAAGGTAAATATTCAATTATAATCTGTTTTCATAAAAATATAAAAAGATTCAAATTAAAATCAA
>NW_018398267.1:29055-29187 GCF_002168275.2 Theobroma umbraticum | reverse complement strand
CCAATGGATATATTTTTCTTCACGTTTCTTGAGGTAAACATTCAATTATAATCTCTTTTAATAAAAAATATAAAAAATTTCAAATTAAAACTAATTATGAGGTTATAAAATCATTTAAAGCAAGTAATAAGG
>NW_018398267.1:28574-28788 GCF_002168275.2 Theobroma umbraticum | reverse complement strand
TGAGTATAAATGGACTTTTCTTGCCAATGGATATCTTTTTCTTCACGTTTCTTGTGGCAGACATTCAATTCTAATTTGTTTTAATAAAAATTTTGAAAAACTTCAACTTAAAATCAATTTTGAGGTTATAAAATAATTTTAAGCGAGTAATAAGGCTTTTGAAGGAATGAATGACTATAAATGGACTATTCTTGCCAATGAATATGTTTTTCTT
>NW_018398267.1:28403-28564 GCF_002168275.2 Theobroma umbraticum | reverse complement strand
GAGGTAGACATTCAACTATAATCTGTGTTAACAAAAATATAAAAAAATTCAACTTTCAAGCAATTATGAAATTATAAAACTATTTAAAGTGAGTAATAAGGCTTTGCAAGGCATGGATGACTATAAATGGACTTTTCTTGCTAATGAATATCTTTTTCTTC
>NW_018398267.1:28166-28305 GCF_002168275.2 Theobroma umbraticum | reverse complement strand
TCTTAAGGCAAACATTCAATTATAATCTATTTTAATAAAAAATATAAAAAAATTTGAATTAAAATCAATTATGAGGTTATAAAATCATTGAAAGCAAGTAATAAGGCTTTTGAAGGCATGGGTGACTATAAATGGACTT
>NW_018398267.1:27636-27754 GCF_002168275.2 Theobroma umbraticum | reverse complement strand
TCAATTCTAATTTGTTTTAATAAAAATTTTAAAAAAATTCAAATTAAAATCAATGATGAGGTTATAAAATCCTTTTAAGCGAGTAATAAGGTTTTTGAAGGAGTGAATGACTATAAAT
>NW_018398267.1:27518-27626 GCF_002168275.2 Theobroma umbraticum | reverse complement strand
TGCCAATGAATATCTTTTTCTTCATGTTTGATGAGGTAGACATTCAACTATAGCCTGTGTTAATAAAAATATAAAAAAATTCAACTTTCAAGCAATTATGAGATTATA
>NW_018398267.1:27312-27506 GCF_002168275.2 Theobroma umbraticum | reverse complement strand
GCGAGTAATAAGGCTTTCGAAGGCATGGATGACTATAAATGGACTTTTTTTGCCAATGAATATCTTTTTCTTCATGTTTCTCAAGGTAGACATTGAATTATAGTCTGTTTTCATAAAAATATAAAAAATTCAAATTAAAGTCAATTATGAGGTTATAAAATCATTTAAAGTGAGTAATAAGGCTTTTGAAGGTA
>NW_018398267.1:26948-27082 GCF_002168275.2 Theobroma umbraticum | reverse complement strand
TGGGTGACAATAAATGGACTTCTCTTACCAATGGATATCATTTTCTTTATATTTCTCAAAGTAGACATTCAATTATAATATGTTTTCATAAAAATATAAAAAGATTCAAATTAAAATCAATTATGAGGTTATAA
>NW_018398267.1:26617-26705 GCF_002168275.2 Theobroma umbraticum | reverse complement strand
TTTAAAGCGAGTAATAAGGCTTTTGAAAGCATGGGTGGCTATAAATGGTCTTTTTTTTCTTATGGATATCTTTTTCTTCATGTTTCTC
>NW_018398267.1:26517-26607 GCF_002168275.2 Theobroma umbraticum | reverse complement strand
TTCAATTATAATCTGTTTCAATAAAAAATTTAAAAAAGTTCAACTTAAAACTAATTATCATATTAAAAAACCATTTAAAGCGAGTAATAA
>NW_018398267.1:26393-26507 GCF_002168275.2 Theobroma umbraticum | reverse complement strand
GGCATAGGTGACTATAAATGGACTTTTCCTTCCAATAGATATCGTTTTCTTCTTGTTTCTCGAGGTAGACTTTTAATTATAATCTGTTTTAATAAAAATTATAAAAAAATTCAA
>NW_018398267.1:26035-26383 GCF_002168275.2 Theobroma umbraticum | reverse complement strand
ATTATGAGGTTATAAAAATATTTAAGGCGAATAATAAGGCTTTCGAAGGTATGGGTGACTGTAAATGTACTTCTCTTGCCGATGGATATCATTTTCTTTGTATTTTTTGAGACAGACGTTCAATTGTAATATGTTTTAATAAAAAATGTAAAAAAGTTCAACTTAAAGTCAATTATGAGATTACAAAATCATTTAAAACGAGTTATAAGGCTTTCGAATCCATGGGTGAAAATAAATGGACTTCTCTTGCCAATGGATATCATTTTCTTCATGTTTTTTGAGGCAGACATTCAATTATATTTTGTTTTAATAGAAAAATAAAAAAATTCAAATTAAAATCAATTATGA
>NW_018398267.1:25758-25929 GCF_002168275.2 Theobroma umbraticum | reverse complement strand
TTATCTTACCAATGGATATCATTTTCTTCTTGTTTCTTGAGGCAAACATTCAATCATAATCTATTTTAACAAAAATTATTAAAAAATAAAATTAAAATCAATTATGAGGTTATAAACTCATTTAAAGTGAGTAATAAGGCTTTCAAAGGCATGGGTGACTATAAATGGACT
>NW_018398267.1:25322-25447 GCF_002168275.2 Theobroma umbraticum | reverse complement strand
GTTTAACTTAAAACTAATTATGAGATTAAAAGACTATTTAAAGCGAGTAATAAGCCTTTCGAAGACAAGGGTGATTATAAATGGACTTTTCTTACCAATGGATATCTTTTTCTTTATGTTTCTCA
>NW_018398267.1:25114-25222 GCF_002168275.2 Theobroma umbraticum | reverse complement strand
CTATAAATGGACTTTTCTTGCTAATGGATATCTTTTTCTTCACATTTCTAGAGGGAAACATACAATTATAATCTGTTTTAACAATAAATATAAAAAAGTTCAACTTAA
>NW_018398267.1:25013-25104 GCF_002168275.2 Theobroma umbraticum | reverse complement strand
GAGATTAAAAAATTATTTAAAGCGAGTAATAAGGTTTTCGAAGGCATAAGTTACAATAAATGAACTTTTCTTGCCAATGGATATCTTTTTC
>NW_018398267.1:24924-25003 GCF_002168275.2 Theobroma umbraticum | reverse complement strand
TCAATGTAGACATTCAATTATAATCTGCTTTAATAAAAAATATAAAAACAATTCAAACAAAAATCAATTATGAAGTTAT
>NW_018398267.1:24803-24914 GCF_002168275.2 Theobroma umbraticum | reverse complement strand
AAAGCGAGTAATAAGGCTTTTGAAGGTATGGGTGACTATAAAAGGACTTTTCTTACTAATGGATATATTTTTCTTCTTGTTTCTTAAGGAAAACATTCAATTATAATCTAT
>NW_018398267.1:24273-24558 GCF_002168275.2 Theobroma umbraticum | reverse complement strand
ACAATTATAATATGTTTTAACAATAAATATAAAAAAGTTTAACTTAAAACTAATTAGGAGATCAAAAAACTATTTAAAGTGAGTAAAAAGGCATTCGAAGGCGTGGGTCAGTATAAATGGACTTTTCTTGCCAATGGATATCTTTTACTTCACGTTTCTCAAGGTAAACATTCAATTCCAATTTGTTTTAATAAAAATTTTGAAAAAATTCAAATTAAAATCAATTATGAAGTTATAAAATCATTTTAAACGAGTAATAAGGCTTTTAAAGGAGTGGATGACTAT
>NW_018398267.1:24057-24161 GCF_002168275.2 Theobroma umbraticum | reverse complement strand
TTCAACTTGAAATCAATTATGAGATTATAAAACCATTTAAAGCGAGTAATAGGGATTTCAAAGGCATGGATGACTATAAATGGACTTTTCTTGCCAATGAATAT
>NW_018398267.1:23895-24047 GCF_002168275.2 Theobroma umbraticum | reverse complement strand
ATGTTTCTCAAGGTAGACATTCAATTATAATCTGTTTTCATAAAATGTTAAAAGATTTAAATTAAAATTAATTATGAGGTTATAAAAACATTTAAAGTGAGTAATAAGGCTTTTGAAGGTATCCGTGACTATAAATGGACTTTTCTTACTAG
>NW_018398267.1:23218-23582 GCF_002168275.2 Theobroma umbraticum | reverse complement strand
TAAAATCAATTATGGGGTTATAAAATCATTTAAAGCGAGTAATAAGGCTTTTGATGACATGGGTGGCTATAAATGGACTTTTCTTGCTAATGTATATCTTTCTCTTCACGTTTCTTGAGGTAAACACTCAATTATAATCTGTTTAAATAGAAAATATAAAAAAGTTTAACTTAAAACAAATTATGAGATTAAAAAACCATTTAAAGCGATTAATAAGACTTTCAAACGCATATGTGACTATAAATGAACTTTTCTTGCCAATGGATATCTTTTTCCTCACGTTTCTCTGGGTAGACATTTAATTATAATATGTTTTTATAAAAATTATAAAAAAATTTAACTTAAAATCAATTATGAGGTTATA
>NW_018398267.1:23057-23203 GCF_002168275.2 Theobroma umbraticum | reverse complement strand
AGTAATAAGGCTTTTGAATGCATGGGTGACTATAAATGGACTTTTCTTGCCAATTAATATATTTTCTTCACGTTTCTCAAAGTAGACATTAAATTATAATATGTTTTAAAAAGAATATAAAAAAGTTTAACTTAAAACTAATTATA
>NW_018398267.1:22806-23047 GCF_002168275.2 Theobroma umbraticum | reverse complement strand
AGCATTTAAAGCGAGTAATAAGGCTTTCGAAGGAATGAGTTAAAATAAATGGACTTTTCTTGCCAGTTGATATCTTTTTCTTCATGTTTCTCTATGTAGACATTTAATTATAATCTGTTTTAATAAAAAATATAAAAACAATTCACTAAAATCAATTATAAGGTTATAAAATCATTTAAAGCGAGTGATAAAGCTTTTGAAGGCATGGGTGACTATAAATGCACTTTTCTTACCAATGGAT
>NW_018398267.1:22687-22791 GCF_002168275.2 Theobroma umbraticum | reverse complement strand
TTTCTTGAGGAAAACATTCAATTATAATCTATTTTAATAAAAAATATAAAAAAAACTCAAATTAAAATCAATTATAAGGTTATAAAATCATTTAACGCGAGTAA
>NW_018398267.1:22568-22677 GCF_002168275.2 Theobroma umbraticum | reverse complement strand
GAAGGCATGGGTGACTATAAATAGACTTTTCATACTAATGGATATTTTTTTCTTCACGTTTCTTGAGGTAAACATACAATTATAATATGTTTTAACAATAAATATAAAA
>NW_018398267.1:22387-22558 GCF_002168275.2 Theobroma umbraticum | reverse complement strand
TAAAACTAATTATGAGATTAAAAAACTATTTAAAGCGAATAATAATGCTTTCGAAGGTATGAGTTAAAATAAATGAACTTTTCTTCGCAGTTGATATCTTTTTCTTCACGTTTCTCTATGTAGACATTCAATTATAATCTATTTTAATAAAAAATATAAAAACAATTCAAA
>NW_018398267.1:22100-22273 GCF_002168275.2 Theobroma umbraticum | reverse complement strand
TATAAAAAAGTTCAACTTAAAACTAATTATAAGATTAAAAAAGCATTTAAAGCGTGTAATAAGGCTTTCGAAGGCATGGGTCACTATAAATGGATTTTTCTTGCCAATGGATATCTTTGCTTCACGTTTCTTGAGGCAGACATTCAATTATAATTTATTTTAATAAAAAATAT
>NW_018398267.1:21823-22004 GCF_002168275.2 Theobroma umbraticum | reverse complement strand
TAAAATCATTTAAAGCGAGTAATAAGGCTTTTGAAGGCATGGGTGGATATAAATAGACTTTTCTTGCTAATGGATATCTTTTTCTTCATATTTCTAGAGGTAAACATTCAATTATAATCTGTTTCAGCAAAAAATATAAAAAAGTTCAACTTAAAACTAATTATGAGATTAAAAAACCATT
>NW_018398267.1:21618-21723 GCF_002168275.2 Theobroma umbraticum | reverse complement strand
TGCCAATGGATATCTTTTTCTTCATGTTTCTCGAGGTAGACATTTAATTATAATATGTTTTAATAAAAATTAATAAAAAATTGAACTTAAAATCAATTATGAAGT
>NW_018398267.1:21412-21608 GCF_002168275.2 Theobroma umbraticum | reverse complement strand
TTTAAGGCGAATAATAAGGCTTTTGAAGGTATGGGTGACTATAAAATGATGGATATCATTTTCTTTATATTTATTGAGGCAGGTGTTCAATTATAATCTGTTTGAATAAAAAATGTAAAAAAGTTGAACTTAAAACCAATTCTGAGATTACAAAATCATTTAAAGCGAGTTATAAGGCTTTCGAATGCATGGGTGA
>NW_018398267.1:20895-21043 GCF_002168275.2 Theobroma umbraticum | reverse complement strand
TTGTTTCTTGTGGCAAACATTCAATTATAATCCATTTTAACAAAACTTATTAAATTATTGAAATAAAAATCAATTATGAGGTTATAAACTTATTTAAAGAGAGTAATAAGGCTTTTGTAGGCATGGGTGACTATAAATGGACTTTTCT
>NW_018398267.1:20716-20885 GCF_002168275.2 Theobroma umbraticum | reverse complement strand
TATCTTTTTCTTCACGTTTCTTGAGGCAAAAGTTCAATTATAATCTGTTTTAATAAAAAATAGAAAAAAATTTAAATTAAAATCATTTATGGGATTATAAAATTATTTAAAGCGTGTAATAAGGCTTTTGAAGGCATCGATGACTATAAATGGACTTTTCTTGCTAATG
>NW_018398267.1:20065-20436 GCF_002168275.2 Theobroma umbraticum | reverse complement strand
ATTCAATTATAATCTGTTTTAATAAAAAATATAAAAAAATTTAACTTAAAATAATTTATAAGGCTATAAAAATATTTAAGCCGAGTAATAAGGCTTTCGAAGGCATGCATGTCTATAAATTGACTTTTCTTTCTAACGAATATCCATTTCTTCTCGCTTCTTAAGGTAGACATTCAATTATAATCTGGTTTAAAAAAATATATAAAAAAATTTAAATTAAATTCAATTATGAGATTATAAATTCATTTCATGCGAGTAATAAGGCTTTCGAAAGCATGGATGACTATAAATGGACCTTTCTTGCCAATGGATATCTATTTCTTCACGTTTCTCGAGGTAAACATTCAATTATAATCTGTTTTAATAAAAAA
>NW_018398267.1:19871-19999 GCF_002168275.2 Theobroma umbraticum | reverse complement strand
AAGGCTTTCGAAGGTATGGGTGACCATAAATGGACTTTTCTTACCAATGGATATTTTTTTCCTCACGTTTCTCAAGGTAGACATTCAATTATAATCTGTTTTCACAAAAATATAAAAAGATTCAAATT
>NW_018398267.1:19531-19716 GCF_002168275.2 Theobroma umbraticum | reverse complement strand
AATTATGATGTTATAATATCATTTAAAGCGAATAATAAGGCTTTTGAAGATATCGGTGACTATAAATGGGCTTTTCTTAGCAGTGGATATCTTTTTCTTCACGTTTCTTGGAATAAACATTCAATTATAATTTGTTCTAATAAAAAATATAAAAAAGTTCAACTTAAAACTAATTATGAGATTAC
>NW_018398267.1:19322-19431 GCF_002168275.2 Theobroma umbraticum | reverse complement strand
TGCATGGGTGAAATTAAATGGACTTCTCTTGCCAATGGATATCATTTCCTTTATGTTTTTTGAGGCAGACATTCAATTATATTCCGTTTTAATAAAAAATAAAAAAATT
>NW_018398267.1:19147-19312 GCF_002168275.2 Theobroma umbraticum | reverse complement strand
TCAATTATGAGGTTATAAAATCATTATATCGAGTAATAAGGCTTTCTAAGGCATGGGTGACTATAAATGGACTTATCTTAATAATGGATATCTTTTTCTTCTTGTTTCTTAAGGCAAACATTCAATTATAATCCATTTTAACAAAAATTATAAAAAAATTGAAAT
>NW_018398267.1:18868-19032 GCF_002168275.2 Theobroma umbraticum | reverse complement strand
AGTAAGGCTTTTGAAGGCATGGGTGACTATAAATGGACTTTTCTTGCCAATGGACATCTTTTTCTTCACGTTTCTCAAGGTAAAAGTTCAATTATAATCTGTTTTAATACAAAATATAAAAAAATTTAAATTAAAATCATTTATGAGATTATAAAATCATTTAA
>NW_018398267.1:18427-18623 GCF_002168275.2 Theobroma umbraticum | reverse complement strand
CAAGGCAGACATTCAATTATAATCTATTTTAATACAAATTATAAAAAAATTTACTTTAAAACCAATTACGAGATTATAAAATCATTCAAAGCGAGTAATGATGCTTTCGGAGGTATGGGTGGCTATGAATAGACTGTTTTTCTCAATGAATATCTTTTTCTTCATGTTTCTCAAGGTAAACATTCAATTATAATCT
>NW_018398267.1:18132-18310 GCF_002168275.2 Theobroma umbraticum | reverse complement strand
GATGACTATAAATGGACTTTTCTTGCCAACGGATATCTATTTCTTCTCGTTTCTTGAGGTACACATTCAATTATAATCTGGTTTAATAAAAAATATAAAAAAATTTAAATCAAATTCAATTATAAGATTATAAATTCATTTAAAGCGAGTAATAAGGCTTTCGAAAGCATGGATGACT
>NW_018398267.1:17977-18114 GCF_002168275.2 Theobroma umbraticum | reverse complement strand
CCAATGGATATCTATTTCTTCATGTTTCTCGAGGTAAACATTCAATTATAATCTTTTTTAATAAAAAATATAAAAAAAACTCCAATTAAAATCAATTATGAGGTTATAAAATCATTTAAAGCAAGTAATAAGGCTTT
>NW_018398267.1:17678-17835 GCF_002168275.2 Theobroma umbraticum | reverse complement strand
TTCCTCATGTTTCTCAAGGTAAACATTCAATTATAATCTGTTTTCATAAAAATAAAAAAAGATTCAAATTAAAATCAATTATGAGGTTATAAGATCATTTAACGCGAATAATAAGGCTTTTGAAGGTATCCGTGACTATAAATGGGCTTTTCTTAGT
>NW_018398267.1:17510-17645 GCF_002168275.2 Theobroma umbraticum | reverse complement strand
ACTTAAAACTAATTATGAGATTACAAAACTATTTAAAGTGAGTAATAAGGCTTTGGAAGGCATGGGTGACAATAAATGGAATTCTCTGGTCAATGGATATCATTTTCTTTACGTTTTTTGAGGCAGACATTCAAT
>NW_018398267.1:16957-17075 GCF_002168275.2 Theobroma umbraticum | reverse complement strand
TGCCAATGGATATCTTTTTCTTGACATTTCTCGAGGCAGACATTCAATTATAATATGTTTTAACAAAAAAATATAAAAAAATTCAAATTAAAATCAATTATGAGATTATCAAATCATT
>NW_018398267.1:16832-16933 GCF_002168275.2 Theobroma umbraticum | reverse complement strand
AGGCATGGGTGACTATGAATGAACTTTTTTTGCCAATGAATATCTTTTTCTTCATGTTTCTCGAGGTAAACATTTAATTATAATCTATTTTAATAAAAAAT
>NW_018398267.1:16750-16822 GCF_002168275.2 Theobroma umbraticum | reverse complement strand
TCAACTTAAAATCAATTATGAGGCTATAAAAACATTTAAACCGAGCAATAAGGCTTTCGAAGGCATGGATGA
>NW_018398267.1:16642-16740 GCF_002168275.2 Theobroma umbraticum | reverse complement strand
ACTTTTCTTGCTAACGGATGTCTATTTCTTCACGTTTCTCAAGGTAAACATTCCATTATTATCTGATTTAATAAAAAATATAAAAAAATTTAAATCAA
>NW_018398267.1:16516-16632 GCF_002168275.2 Theobroma umbraticum | reverse complement strand
GAGATTATAAAATCATTTAAAGCAAGTGATAAGGCTTTCGAACGCATGGGTGACCATAAATCGACTTTTCTTGCCAATGGATATCTTTTTCCTCACGTTCCTCGAGATAGATATTC
>NW_018398267.1:16253-16416 GCF_002168275.2 Theobroma umbraticum | reverse complement strand
TGGATATCTTTTTCTTCATGTTTTTCGAGGTAAACATTCAATTATAATCTGTTTCAACAAAAAAAATAAAAAGTTCAACTTAAAACTAATTATCAGATTAAAAAATCATTTAAAGCGAGTAATAAGTCTTTCGAAGGCATAGGTGACTATAAATGGACTTTTC
>NW_018398267.1:16146-16243 GCF_002168275.2 Theobroma umbraticum | reverse complement strand
ATATCTTTTTCTTCATGTTTCCTGAGGTAGACATTTAATTATAATCTGTTTTAATAAAAATTAATAAAAAATTCAACTTAAAATCAATTATGAAGTT
>NW_018398267.1:15988-16119 GCF_002168275.2 Theobroma umbraticum | reverse complement strand
ATAAATGTACTTCTCTTGCTGATGGATATCATTTTCTTTATATTTTTTGAGGCAGGCGTTCAATTATAATCTGTTTGAATAAAAAATGTAAAAAAGTTCAACTTAAAACCAATTATGAGATTACAAAATCA
>NW_018398267.1:15531-15766 GCF_002168275.2 Theobroma umbraticum | reverse complement strand
AATTATGAGGTTATAAAATTATTTAAAGCGAGTAATAAGGCTTTCTAAGGCATGAGTGACTATAAATGGACTTATCTTACCAATGGATATCATTTTCTTCTTGTTTCTTAAGGCAAACATTCAATTACAATCCATTTTAACAAAACTTATTAAAAAATTAAAATTAAAATCAATTATGAGGTTATAAACTTATTTAAAGCGAGTAATAAGGCATTTGAAGGCATGGGTGACTATA
>NW_018398267.1:15375-15521 GCF_002168275.2 Theobroma umbraticum | reverse complement strand
TCTTGCCAATGGATATCTTTTTCTTCATGTTTCTCAAGGTAAAGTTCAATTATAATCTTTTTTAATAAAAAATATAAAAAAATTAAAATTAAAATCATTTATAAGATTATAAAATCATTTAAAGCGAGTAATAAGGCTTTTGAAGG
>NW_018398267.1:14894-15162 GCF_002168275.2 Theobroma umbraticum | reverse complement strand
TTGAAGGCATGGGTGACTATAAATGGACTTTTCTTACCAATGGATATCTTTTTCCTTATGTTTCTTATGGCAGACATTCAATTATAATCTATTTTAATACAAATTATAAAAAACTTTACCTTAAAACCAATTACGAGATTATACAATCATTTAAAGCGAGTAATGATGCTTTCGAAGGTATAGGTGACTATGAATAGACTTTTTTTCTCAATGAATATCTTTTTCTTCACATTTCTCAAGGTAAACATTCAATTATAATCTGTTTTAA
>NW_018398267.1:14781-14877 GCF_002168275.2 Theobroma umbraticum | reverse complement strand
AAATATTTAAGCCGAGTAATAAGGCTTTCGAAGGCATGGATGACTATAAATGGATTTTTCTTTTCAACAGATATCCATTTCTTCTCGCTTCTCGAG
>NW_018398267.1:14671-14771 GCF_002168275.2 Theobroma umbraticum | reverse complement strand
AATTATAATCTGGTTTAATAAAAAATTTAAAAAAATTTAAATTAAATTCAATTATGAGATTATAAATTCATTTAAAACGAGTAATAAGGCTTTCGAAAGC
>NW_018398267.1:14571-14661 GCF_002168275.2 Theobroma umbraticum | reverse complement strand
ATAAATGGACTTTTCTTGCCAATGGATATCTATTTTTTCACGTTTCTCGAGGCAGACATTCAATTATAATCTGTTTTAATAAAAAATATA
>NW_018398267.1:14360-14561 GCF_002168275.2 Theobroma umbraticum | reverse complement strand
AATTAAAATCAATTATGAGGTTATAAAATCATTTAAAGCAAGTAATAAGGCTTTGGAAGGCATGGGTGACCATAAAAGGACTTTTCTTACCAATGAATATCTTTCTCCTCACATTTCTCGAGGTAGACATTCAATTATAATCTGTTTTCATAAAAATCTAAAAATATTCAAATTAAAATCAATTATGAGGTTATAATATCA
>NW_018398267.1:14222-14350 GCF_002168275.2 Theobroma umbraticum | reverse complement strand
ATAATAAGGCTTTTGAAGATATCCGTGACTATAAAGGGGCTTTTTTTAGTAGTGGATATCTTTTTCTTCATGTTTCTTGTGATAAACATTCAATTATAATCTGTTCTAATAAAAAATATAAAAAAGTT
>NW_018398267.1:13780-14055 GCF_002168275.2 Theobroma umbraticum | reverse complement strand
ACAATAAATGGACTTCTCTGGTCAATGGATATCATTTTCTTTACGTTTTTTGAGACAGACATTCAATTAAAATCTATTTTAATAAAAAAAAAATTTAAATTAAAATCAATTATGTGGTTATAAAATCATTTAAAGCCAGTAATAAGGCTTTCTAAGGCATGGGTGACTATAAATGGAGTTTTCTTCTCAATGCATATCATTTTCTTCACGTTTCTTGAAACAAACATTCAATTATAATCTATTTTAATAAAAATTAAAAAAAATTGAAATTAAAA
>NW_018398267.1:13568-13731 GCF_002168275.2 Theobroma umbraticum | reverse complement strand
GAAGGCTTTGGTGACTATAAATGGACTTTTCTTGCCAATGGATATCTTTTTCTTGACATCTCTCGAGGCAGACATTCAATTATAATCTGTTTTAATACAAAATATAAACAAATTCAAATTAAAATCAATTATGAGATTATCAAATCATTTAAAGCGAGTAATG
>NW_018398267.1:13306-13485 GCF_002168275.2 Theobroma umbraticum | reverse complement strand
AAATATAAAAAAATTCAACTTAAAATCAATTATGAGGCTGTAAAAACATTTAAGTTGAGAAATAAGGCTTTCAAAGGCATGGATGACTATAAATGGACTTTTCTTGCTAACGAATATCTATTTCTTCACGTTTCTCGAGATAGACATTCAATTATAATCTGTTTTAATAAAAAATATAA
>NW_018398267.1:13038-13249 GCF_002168275.2 Theobroma umbraticum | reverse complement strand
GGACTTTTCTTGTCAATGGATATCATTTTCATCACGTTTCTCGAGACATACATTTAATTATAATCTATTTTATTAAAAATTATAAAACAATTAAAATTAAAATCAATTATGAAGTTACAAAATCATTTAAAGCGAGTAATAAGGCTTTTGAAGGCATCGGTGATTATAAATGGACTTCTCTTCCTAATGGATATCATTTTCTTTACATTTT
>NW_018398267.1:12900-13028 GCF_002168275.2 Theobroma umbraticum | reverse complement strand
CATTCAATTATAATCTGTTTTAATAAAAATATAAAAAAGTTCAACTTGAAACAAATTATGTGATTAAAAAAGGATTTAAAGCGAGTAATAAGGTTTTCGAAGGCTTGGGTGACTATAAATTGACTTTT
>NW_018398267.1:12693-12829 GCF_002168275.2 Theobroma umbraticum | reverse complement strand
TATAAAAATATTTAAATTAAAATAAATTATAAGGTTATAAAATCATTTAAAGCTAGTAATAAGGCTTTTGAAGGCATGGGTTGCTATAAATTGACTTTTCTTGCTAATGGATATCTTTTTCTTGACGTTTCTTGAG
>NW_018398267.1:12428-12593 GCF_002168275.2 Theobroma umbraticum | reverse complement strand
TCATTACTCGCTTTAAATGATTTGATAATCTCATAATTGATTTTAATTTGAATTGTTTTATATTTTTATTAAAACAGATTATAATTGAATGTCTGCCTCAAGAAATGTCAAGAAAAAGATACCCATTGGCAAGAAAAGTCCATTTATAGTCACCTAAGCCTTCAA
>NW_018398267.1:12269-12412 GCF_002168275.2 Theobroma umbraticum | reverse complement strand
TTTAAATGATTTTATAACCTCATAATTGATTTTAATTTCAATTTTTTTAATTTTCATTAAAATAGATTATAATTGAATGTTTGCCTCGTGAAACGTGAAGAAAATGATATCCATTGACAAGAAAGTCCATTTATAGTCACCCA
>NW_018398267.1:11948-12255 GCF_002168275.2 Theobroma umbraticum | reverse complement strand
TTATTACTCGCTTTAAATGATTTTATAACCACATAATTGATTTTAATTTGAATTGTTTTTATTTTTTTATTAAAATAGATTTTAATTGAATGTCTGCCTCAAGAAACGTAAAAATAATGATATCCATTGATCAGAGAAGTCCATTTATTGTCACCCATGCCTTCGAAAGCCTTATTACTCACTCTAAATAGTTTTCTAATCTCATAATTAGTTTTAAGTTGAACTTTTTTATATATTTTTTAGAACAGATTACAATTGAATGTTTATCCCAAGAAACGTGAAGAAAAAGATATCCACTACTAAGAAA
>NW_018398267.1:11459-11632 GCF_002168275.2 Theobroma umbraticum | reverse complement strand
TATAATCTCATAATTGATTTTAATTTAAATTTTTTTATATTTTTTATTAAATCGAATTATAATGGAATGGCTACCTGAAGAAACGAGATGAAATAGACATCTGTTAGCAAGAAAAGTCAATTTATAGTCATCCATGCCTTCGAAAGCCTTATTGCTCGGCTTAAATGTTTTTA
>NW_018398267.1:11296-11439 GCF_002168275.2 Theobroma umbraticum | reverse complement strand
TTTTATTAAAACAGATTATAATTAAATGTTTACCTTGAGAAACATGAAGAAAAAAGATATTCATTGACAAAAAAAGTTCATTCATAGTAACCCATGCCTCCGAAAGCATCATTACTCGCTTTAAATGATTTGATAATCTCATA
>NW_018398267.1:10794-10980 GCF_002168275.2 Theobroma umbraticum | reverse complement strand
TTTAAATGATTTTATAACCTCATAATTGATTTTAATTTCAATTTTTTTTAATTTTTATTAAAAAAGATTATAATTGAATGTTTACCTCGAAAAACGTGAAGAAAATGATATCCATTGACAAGAAAAGTCCATTTATAGTCATCCATGCCTTAGAAAGCGTTATTACTCGCTTTAAATGATTTTATA
>NW_018398267.1:10644-10784 GCF_002168275.2 Theobroma umbraticum | reverse complement strand
TGATTTTAATTTGAATTTTTTTTATTTTATTTAAATAGATTTTAATTGAATGTCTACCTCAAAAAACGTAAAGAAAATGATATCCATTGATCAGAGAAATCCATTTATTGTCACCCATGCCTTCGAAAGCCTTATTACTC
>NW_018398267.1:10553-10634 GCF_002168275.2 Theobroma umbraticum | reverse complement strand
GTTTTGTAATCTCATAATTAGTTTTAAGTTGAACGTTTTTATATTTTTTTTAGAACAGATTATAATTGAATGTTTATCCCA
>NW_018398267.1:10329-10543 GCF_002168275.2 Theobroma umbraticum | reverse complement strand
AGAAAAAGATATCCACTACTAAGAATAACCCATTTATAGTCATGGATATCTTCAAAAGCCTTATTATTCGCTTTAAATGATATTATAACGTCATAATTGATTTTAATTTGAATCTTTTAATATTTTTATGAAAACAGATTATAATTGAATGTCTACCTCCAGAAACATGAGGACAAAGATATCCATTGGCAAGAAAAGTCCATTTATGGTCACC
>NW_018398267.1:9853-10011 GCF_002168275.2 Theobroma umbraticum | reverse complement strand
GATTTTAATTTAAATTTTTTTATATTTTTTATTAAATCGGATTATAATGGAATGGCTACCTCAAGAAACGAGAAGAAATAGACATCCGTTAGTAAGAAAAGTCAATTTATAGTCATCCATGCCTTCGAAAGCCTTATTGCTCGACTTAAATGTTTTTA
>NW_018398267.1:9342-9499 GCF_002168275.2 Theobroma umbraticum | reverse complement strand
AAGCCTTATTACTCGCTTTAAATGATTTTATAACCACATAATTGATTTTAATTTCAATTTTTTTCATTTTTATTAAAATAGATTATAGTTGAATATTTTCCTTGAGAAACGTGAAGAAAATGATATCCATTGACAAGAAAAGTCCATTTATAGTCAC
>NW_018398267.1:9169-9286 GCF_002168275.2 Theobroma umbraticum | reverse complement strand
TAATTTGAATTTTTTTATTTTGTTATTAAAACAGATTATAATTGAATGTCTGCCGTAAAAAATGTAAAGAAAATGATATCCATTGGCAAGAGAAGTCCATTTATTATCACCCATGCC
>NW_018398267.1:8945-9069 GCF_002168275.2 Theobroma umbraticum | reverse complement strand
TGAATGTTTATCTCAAGCAACGTGAGGAAAAAGATATCCTTTGGCAAGAAAAGTCCATTTATGGTCACCTATGCCTTCGAAAGCCTTATCACTTGCTTTAAATGATTTTATAATCTCATAATTG
>NW_018398267.1:8325-8498 GCF_002168275.2 Theobroma umbraticum | reverse complement strand
AGAAAAAGATATCCATTGGCAAGAAAAGTCCATTTATAGTCACCTAAGCCTTCGTAAGCCTTATTACTCGCTTTAAATAATTTTATAACCTCATAATTGATTTGAATTTCATTTTTTTAATTTTTATTAAAATAGATTATAATTGAATGTTTGCCTCGAGAAACATGAAGAAA
>NW_018398267.1:8157-8274 GCF_002168275.2 Theobroma umbraticum | reverse complement strand
ATTTTTTTATTTTTTTATTAAAATAGATTTTAATTGAATGTCTGCCTCAAAAAATATAAAGGCAATGATATCCATTGACCAGAGAAGTCCATTTATTGTCACCCATGCCTTCGAAAG
>NW_018398267.1:7674-7820 GCF_002168275.2 Theobroma umbraticum | reverse complement strand
ATTTGAATCTTTTTATATTTTTATGAAAATAGATTATAATTGAATGTCTACCTCACGAAACGTGAGGAAAAAGATATCCATTTGCAAAAAAAGTCCTTTTATGGTCACCCATGCCTTCAAAAGCCTTATTACTTGCTTTAAATGAT
>NW_018398267.1:7439-7574 GCF_002168275.2 Theobroma umbraticum | reverse complement strand
TTTTCTTCATGTTTCTCGAGGTAAACATTCAATTATAATCTATTTTAATAAAAATTAAAAAAAAATTGAAATTAAAATCAATTATGAGATTACAAAATTATTTAAAGCGAGTAATAAGGCTTTCGAAGGCTTAGG
>NW_018398267.1:7357-7429 GCF_002168275.2 Theobroma umbraticum | reverse complement strand
TGGACTTTTCTTGCCAATGGATATCTTTTTCTTGACATTTCTCAAGACAAACATTCAATTATAATCTGTATT
>NW_018398267.1:7224-7347 GCF_002168275.2 Theobroma umbraticum | reverse complement strand
ATAAAAAAATTCAAATTAAAATCGATTATGAGATTATCAAATCATTTAAAGTGAGTAATGATGCTTTCAGAGGCATGGGTGACTATGAATGAACTTTTTTTGTCAATGAATATCTTTTTCTTC
>NW_018398267.1:6853-7031 GCF_002168275.2 Theobroma umbraticum | reverse complement strand
ATTTAACTTAAAATCAATTATGAGGCTATAAAAACATTTAAGCCGAGCAATAAGACTTTTGAAAGTATGGATGACTATAAATAGACTTTTCTTGCTAACGGATGTCTATTTCTTCTCATTTCTTGAGGTAGACATTCCATTATAATCCGATTTAATAAAAAATATAAAAAAATTTAAA
>NW_018398267.1:6266-6452 GCF_002168275.2 Theobroma umbraticum | reverse complement strand
TAAAAAAATTCAAATTAAAATCAATTATGAGATTATAAAATCATTTAAAGCGAGGAATAAGGCTTTCTAAGATATGGGAGACTATAAATAGACTTTTCTTATCAATGGATATCATTTTCTTCACGTTTCTTAAGGCAAACATTCAATTATAATCTATTTTATTAAAAATTATAAAAAATTAAAATT
>NW_018398267.1:5880-6118 GCF_002168275.2 Theobroma umbraticum | reverse complement strand
TTAATAAAAATATAAAAAAGTTCAACTTGAAACTAATTATGAGATTAAAAAAGCGTTTAAAGCGAGTAATAAGGCTTTCGAAGGCATGGGTGACTTTAAATTGACTTTTTTTGTCAATGGATATCGTTTTCTTCACATTTCTTGAGGCAAACATTCAATTATAATTTATTTTAATAAAAAATAGAAAAAAATTTAAATTAAAATCAATTATAAGGTTATAAAATCATTTAAAGCGAGT
>NW_018398267.1:5713-5865 GCF_002168275.2 Theobroma umbraticum | reverse complement strand
GGCATGGGTGGCTATAAATTGACTTTTCTTGCTAATGGATATCTTTTTCTTGACATTTCTTGAGGTGAACATTCAATTATTATTTGTTTCAATAAAAAAATATAAAAAAGTGTAACTTAAAACTAATTATGAGATTAAAAAACTATTTAAAG
>NW_018398267.1:5558-5703 GCF_002168275.2 Theobroma umbraticum | reverse complement strand
GACTTTCGAAGGCATAAGGGACTATAAATGGACTTTTCTTACCAATCGATATCTTTTTCTTTATGTTTCTCAAAGTAGACATTCAATTATAATCTATTTTAATACAAATTATAAAACAATTTACCTTAAAACCAATTACGAGATT
>NW_018398267.1:5290-5548 GCF_002168275.2 Theobroma umbraticum | reverse complement strand
TTAAAGCGAGTAATGATGCTTTCGGAGGCATGGGTGACTATGAATAGACTTTTTTTGTCAATGAGTATCATTTTTTTAATATTTTTTAAGGCGTACGTTCAATTATAATCTGTTTTAATAAAAAATATAAACAAGTTCAACTTAAAATCAATTATGAGATTAAAAAACTAATTAAAGCGAGTCATAAGGCTTTCGATGGCATAGGTGACTATAAATGGAATATTCTTGCTAATGGATATCTTTTTCTTCACATTCCTC
>NW_018398267.1:5100-5280 GCF_002168275.2 Theobroma umbraticum | reverse complement strand
TTCAATTATAATCTATTTTAATAAAAAAATATAAAAAATTTAACTTTAAACTAATTATGAGGTTAAAAAAGTATTTAAAGCGAGTAATAAGGTTCTCGAAGACATGGGTGACTATAAATGAACCTTTCTTGCCAATGGATATCTTTTTCTTCGCGTTTCTTGAGTCAGATATTCAATTAT
>NW_018398267.1:4548-4697 GCF_002168275.2 Theobroma umbraticum | reverse complement strand
TGACAGTGGATATCTTTTTCTTCATGTTTCCTGAGGTAGACAATCAATTATAATCTGTTTTAATAACAAATATAAAAAGGTTCAACTTAAAACTAATTATGACATTAAAAAACCATTAAAAGTGAGTAATAAGGCTTTCGAAGGCATGG
>NW_018398267.1:4440-4538 GCF_002168275.2 Theobroma umbraticum | reverse complement strand
ATGGACTTTTCTTGCTAATGGATATCTTTTTCTTCTCATTTCTAGGGGTAAACATACAATTATAATCTGTTTTAATAATAAATATAAAAAAGTTCAAC
>NW_018398267.1:4220-4340 GCF_002168275.2 Theobroma umbraticum | reverse complement strand
ATTGAATGTCTGCCTCAAGAAATGTGAAGAAAAAGATATCCATTGGCAAGAAAACTCCATTTATACTCACCAATGCCTTCGAAAGCCTTATTACTCGCTTTAAATAGTTTTTTAATCTCA
>NW_018398267.1:3897-4067 GCF_002168275.2 Theobroma umbraticum | reverse complement strand
AATTAGTTTTAAGTTGAACTTTTTTATATTTATTATTAAAATATATTATAATTGATTGTCTTCCTCAGAAAACATGAAGAAAAAGATATCCACTGTCAAGAAAAGTACATTTGTACTCACCCATGCCTTCGAAAGCCTTATTACTCACTTTAAATGGTTTTATAATCTCG
>NW_018398267.1:3466-3624 GCF_002168275.2 Theobroma umbraticum | reverse complement strand
CGTGAAGAAAAAGATATCCATTGGCAAGAAAAGTTCATTTATAGTCACCCATGTCTTGGAAAGCCTTATTACTCGCTTTAAATATTTTTTTAACCTCATAATTTGTTTAAAGTTGAACTTTTTTATTTTTTTTATTAAAATAGATTATAATTGAATGT
>NW_018398267.1:3155-3332 GCF_002168275.2 Theobroma umbraticum | reverse complement strand
CTCACTTTAATTAGTTTTTTAATCTCATAATTGATTTTAAGTTGAACTTGTTTAGATTTTTTATTAAAATAGATTATAATTGAACGTCTGCCTCAAAAAATGTAAAAAAAATTATATCCATTACCAAGAGAAGTCCATTTATAGTCACCCATACCTTCGAAAGCCTTATTACTCGCC
>NW_018398267.1:2997-3145 GCF_002168275.2 Theobroma umbraticum | reverse complement strand
TTATAACCTCATAATTGATTTTAAGTTGAATTTTTTTATAATTTTTATAAAAATAGATTATAATTAAATGTCCACCTCAAAAAACATGAAGAAAAAGATATCCATTGATAAGAAAAGTCCATTTATAGTCCCTTATGCCTTCGAAAGT
>NW_018398267.1:2890-2987 GCF_002168275.2 Theobroma umbraticum | reverse complement strand
GCTTTAAATAGTTTTTTAATCTCATAATTAGTTTTAAGTTTAACGTTTTTATATTTTTTATTGAAACAAATTATAATTGAATGTTTACCTCAAGAAA
>NW_018398267.1:2484-2806 GCF_002168275.2 Theobroma umbraticum | reverse complement strand
CTTATTACTCGCTTTAAATGATTTTATAATCTTATAATTGATTTTAATTTAAATATTTTTATATTTTTTATTAAAATAAAATATAATTGAATGTTTGCTTCAAAAAACATAAAGAAAACGATATCCATTGACCAAAAAGTCAATTTATAATCACCGATGCCTTCGAAAGCCTTATTACTCGCTTTAAATGCTTTTTTAATCTTATAACTAGTTTCAAGTTGAACTTTTTTATATTTTTATTAAAATAGATTATAATTAAATGTCTACTTCAAAAAATGTAAAGAAAATGATATCCATTAGGAAGAGAAGTCCATTTATAATC
>NW_018398267.1:2085-2290 GCF_002168275.2 Theobroma umbraticum | reverse complement strand
TTATTACTCAATTTAAATGATTTTATGACCTCATAATTGATTTTAATTTGATTTTTTTTATTTTGTTATTAAAACAGATTATAATTGAATGTCTGCCTCAGAAAACATAAAGAAAATGATATCCATTGGTAAGAGAAGTCTATTTATTATTACCCATGCCTTCGAAAGCCTTATTACTCGCTTTAAATTGTTTTGTAATCTCATA
>NW_018398267.1:1548-1743 GCF_002168275.2 Theobroma umbraticum | reverse complement strand
TAAATGATTTTATAACCTCATAATTGATTTTAATTTGAGATTTTTTATATTTTTATTAAAACTGATTATAATTGAATGTCTATCTCGAGCAATGTGAGGAAAAAGATATCCTTTGGCAAGAAAAGTCCATTTATGGTCACTCATACCTTCGAAAGCCTTATCACTTGCTTTAAATGATTTTATAATCTCATAATT
>NW_018398267.1:1200-1525 GCF_002168275.2 Theobroma umbraticum | reverse complement strand
TTTTTTATTAAACTGGATTATAATGGAATGTCTACCTCGAGAAACGAGAAGAAACAGACATCCGTTAGCAAGAAAAGTCCATTTATAGTCATCCATACCTTCGAAAGCCTTATTGCTCGGCTTAAATGTTTTTATAGCCCCATAATTAATTTTAAGTTAATTTTTTTTATATTTTTATTAAAACAGATTATAATTAAATGTTTAACTCGAGAAACGTGAAGAAAAAGATATTTATTGACAAAAAAAGTTCATTCATAGTCACCATGCCTTGGAAAGCATCATTACTCGCTTTAAATAATTTGATAATCTCATAATTGATTTTAAT
>NW_018398267.1:745-901 GCF_002168275.2 Theobroma umbraticum | reverse complement strand
TCGCTTTAAATGATTTTATAACCTCATAATTGATTTTAATTTTAATTTTTTTTAATTTTTTTATTAAAATAGATTTTAATTGAATGTCTGTCTCAAAAAATCTAAAGAAAATGATATCCATTGACCAGAGAAGTCCATTTATTATCACCCATGCCT
>NW_018398267.1:351-507 GCF_002168275.2 Theobroma umbraticum | reverse complement strand
AAGAAAAGTCCATTTATAGTCACCTATGCCTTCAAAAGCTTTATTACTCGCTTTGAAACATTTTATAACCTCATAATTGATTTTAGTTTGAATTTTTTTATATATTTTATTAAAACAGATTATAATTGAATGTGTACATCTAGAAACGTGAAGAAA
>NW_018398267.1:151-341 GCF_002168275.2 Theobroma umbraticum | reverse complement strand
TTGGCAAGAAAAGTCCATTTATTGTAACTCATGCCTTCGAAAGCCTTATTATTCGCTTTAAATAGTTTATAATCTCATAATTAGTTTGAAGTTGAACTTTTTTATATTTATTATTAAAATAGATTATAATTGTATTTTTACCTCGAGAAACGTGAAGAAAAAGATATCCATTAGCAAGAAAAGTCCATTT
>NW_018398267.1:0-134 GCF_002168275.2 Theobroma umbraticum | reverse complement strand
CAAAAGCCTTATTACTCGCTTTAAATAATTTTATAACCTCATAATTGATTTTAACTTGAATTTTTTTATATTTTTTATTCAAATAGATTATAATTGAATACCTACCTCGAGAAACGTGAAGAAAAATATATCCA
>NW_018398266.1:1874-2007 GCF_002168275.2 Theobroma umbraticum | reverse complement strand
TATAACCTCATAATTGATTTTAATTTAAATTTTTTTATATTTTTTATTCAAACATATTATAATTGAATGTTCGCCTCTGAAAACGTGAAGAAAAAGATATCCATTGGTAAGAAAACTCTATTTATAGTCACCA
>NW_018398266.1:1719-1813 GCF_002168275.2 Theobroma umbraticum | reverse complement strand
CTCATAATTGATTTTAGTTTGAATTTTTTTATATTTTTTTATTAAAACAGATTACAACTGAATCTCTGCATCGAGAAACATAAAGAAAAAGATA
>NW_018398266.1:1589-1709 GCF_002168275.2 Theobroma umbraticum | reverse complement strand
CTTTTTTGTATTTTTTATTAAAACAAATTATAATTGAATGCCTGCCTTAAAAAATGTAAAGAAAACGATATCCATTGGTAAGAAAAGTCCATTTATAGTCACCCATACCTTCGAAAGCCT
>NW_018398266.1:977-1186 GCF_002168275.2 Theobroma umbraticum | reverse complement strand
GATATCCATTGGCAAGAAAAGTCCATTTATAGTCACCCATGCCTTCAAAAGCTTCATTACTCGCTTTATATGATTTTATAACCTCATAATTCATTTTAGCTTGAATTTTTTTATATTTTTTATTAAAACAAATTATAATTGTATGTTACCTCGGGAAACGTGAAGAAATAGATATCCATTCGCAAGAAAAGTCTATTTATAGTCACCCA
>NW_018398266.1:0-122 GCF_002168275.2 Theobroma umbraticum | reverse complement strand
CCCATGCCTTCGAAAGCCTTATTACTTGCTTTAACTGATTTTATAACCTCATACCCGATTTTAATTTGATTTTTTTTATAATTTTTATTAAAATAGATTATAATTGAATATCTGGCTCGAGA
>NW_018398265.1:4690-4813 GCF_002168275.2 Theobroma umbraticum | reverse complement strand
TAATGAAAAATGTAAAAAAATTCAACTTAAAATCCATTATGACATTATAAAACCTTTCAAAGTTTGTAAAAAGGCTTTTGAAAGAATAGATGACTATAAATGGACTTTTCTTGATAATGAATA
>NW_018398265.1:4213-4353 GCF_002168275.2 Theobroma umbraticum | reverse complement strand
ATTGGGAGGCTATATATGAACTTTTCTTGCCAATGAATGCTCTTTTCTTCATGTATCTTGTGTTCGACATTCAATTATAGTCTGTTTTAATGAAAAATGCAAAAAAAAATTCAATTCAAAATCAATTATGAGATTAGAAA
>NW_018398265.1:4059-4185 GCF_002168275.2 Theobroma umbraticum | reverse complement strand
GAAGGAATATGTGACTATAAATGGACTTTTCTTGTCAATGAATACAATTATACTCTGTTTTAATGAAAAATATAGAAAAATTGAACTTAAAATCAATTATGAGATTATAAAACTATTTAGAATGAG
>NW_018398265.1:3722-3922 GCF_002168275.2 Theobroma umbraticum | reverse complement strand
GCTTTTAAAGGAATGGGTGACTATAAATAGACTTTTCTTGCTAATGAATACTTTCGTCTGCATGTTTCTCCAGATAAATAGACAATTATTGTCTGTTTTAATGAAAAATATAAAAAAATTCAACTTAAAGTCGATTATGAGATTAGAAAATCCTTTAAAGCAAGCGATAAGTCTTTTGAAGGAATTGGTGACTATAAATA
>NW_018398265.1:3113-3236 GCF_002168275.2 Theobroma umbraticum | reverse complement strand
TATGAGACTAGAAAACTATTTAAAACGAGTAATAAGGCTTTTGAAGGAATGGGTTACTATAAATAGACTTTTCTTCCCAATGAATAATTTTGTCAGCATGTTTCTAAGATGGTAGTCAATTAT
>NW_018398265.1:2664-2819 GCF_002168275.2 Theobroma umbraticum | reverse complement strand
AATGCTTTTTTCTTCACGATTGTCAAGCCAGACGTTCAATTATAGTTTGTTTTAACGAAAAATGTAAAAAAATTCAACTTAAAATGAATTATGAGATTACGAAACCATTCAAAGCGTGTGATAAGGCTTTTGAAAGAATAGGTGACTATAAATGG
>NW_018398265.1:1852-1988 GCF_002168275.2 Theobroma umbraticum | reverse complement strand
GAATGCTCTTTTCTTCACGTTTTCTGAGATAGATATTCAATTATAGTTTGTTTTTATCAAAAATGTAAAACAATTTAACTTGAAATCAATTATTAGATTATAAAACTATTTAAAATGAGTAATAAGGTTTTTGAAG
>NW_018398265.1:1231-1350 GCF_002168275.2 Theobroma umbraticum | reverse complement strand
GAATGAGAGGCTATAAATGGACTTTTCGTATCAATGAATGCTTTTTTCTTCATGCTTCTTAAGGAAGACAATCAATTATAGTCTGTTTTAATGAAAAATATAAAAAAATTCAACTTAAA
>NW_018398265.1:1060-1174 GCF_002168275.2 Theobroma umbraticum | reverse complement strand
GGACTTTTCTTGCCAATGAATGCTCTTTTCTTCATGTTTCTCAATATAGACATTTAATTATTGTCTATTTTAATCAAAAATATAAAAAACTTCACCGTAAAATCAATTATTAGA
>NW_018398265.1:592-735 GCF_002168275.2 Theobroma umbraticum | reverse complement strand
TAAATAGACTTTTGTTATCAATGAATGTTTTTTTCTTCACGATTCGCAAGGCAAACATTCAATTATAGCTTGTTTTAACAAAAAATGTAAAAAAATTTAATTTAAAATTAATTATGAGACTAGAAAAGCATTTAAAGCGAGTA
>NW_018398265.1:440-582 GCF_002168275.2 Theobroma umbraticum | reverse complement strand
TGAAGGAATGGGTGACCATAAATAGACTTTTCTTAGCAATGAATACTTTTGTCTACACATTTCTCAAGATAAACAGTCAATTATTTTTTGTTTTAATCAAAAATATAAAAAAATTCAACATAAAATCAATTATTAGATTATA
>NW_018398265.1:242-400 GCF_002168275.2 Theobroma umbraticum | reverse complement strand
CAAGGCAGACATTCAATTATAGTCTGCTTTAATGAAAAATATAAAAAAATTGAACTTAAAATTAATGATGAGATTATGAAGCCATTTAGAACAAGTAAAAAGGTTATTACAGGAATGAGAGGCTATAAATGGACTTTTCTTATCAATGAATGCTTTTT
>NW_018398265.1:0-113 GCF_002168275.2 Theobroma umbraticum | reverse complement strand
ACTTTTCATGATAATGAATACTTTTCCTTCACGTTTCTCGAAATAGACATTCAATTATTGTCTGTTTTAATAAAAAATACAAAAACATTTAAGTTAAAATCAATTATGAGATT
>NW_018398264.1:3136-3254 GCF_002168275.2 Theobroma umbraticum | reverse complement strand
AAGCCTTATTACTTACTTTAAATGGTTTTATAACCTCATAATTGATTTTAAGTTCAATTTGTTTTACATATTTAGTTAAAACATATTATAATTGAATGTTTACCTCATGAAACATGAA
>NW_018398264.1:2630-2886 GCF_002168275.2 Theobroma umbraticum | reverse complement strand
TTTCTAAAACAGACTATAATTGATTATCTACCTTAGGAAACGTGTAGAAAAACCCATTTATTTAGAAGAAAGTTCATTTATAGTCTCTCATTCCTTTAAAAGCTTTATTACTTGCTGTAAATGGTTTTATAATCTCATCATTGATTTTTAGTTGTATTTTTTTACATTTTTTATTAAAACAAACTATAATTGAACGCCTACCTTCAGAAATGTAAAGAAAAATTGTATTCATTGGCAAGAAAAATCTATTTATAGT
>NW_018398264.1:2483-2620 GCF_002168275.2 Theobroma umbraticum | reverse complement strand
TTCAAAAGCCTTATTACTCACTTTAAATGGTTCAGGGTTTAGGAATTGATTTTAAGCCAAATTTTTTTACATTTTTAGTTAAAATAGATTATAATTGATTGTCTACCTCATGTAACATGAAGGAAAAGGCATTTATT
>NW_018398264.1:2057-2229 GCF_002168275.2 Theobroma umbraticum | reverse complement strand
AAAAGTCCATTTATAGTCATCCATTTCTTCAAAAGTCTTATTACTTGCTTTAAACGGTTTTATGACCTCATAATTGATTTGAAGTTAAATTTTTTATATTTTTTGTTAAAACAGAATATAATTGATTGCTTTCCTTGGAAAACGTGTAGAAAAACCCATTTATTTAAAAAAA
>NW_018398264.1:1940-2033 GCF_002168275.2 Theobroma umbraticum | reverse complement strand
TTTAAAAGCCTTATTACTTACTTTAAATGGTTTTATAATCTCATAATTGATTTTCAATTGAATTTTTTTTCATTTTTTGTTAAAATAGACTAT
>NW_018398264.1:1648-1930 GCF_002168275.2 Theobroma umbraticum | reverse complement strand
TTACCTTGAGAAACGTGAAGAAAAATACATTTATTGAGAAGAAAAGTCCATTTACAATCACCCATTTCTTCAAAAGCCTCTTTACTCAGTTTAAATGGTTTTATAATCTCAAAATTTGTTATAAGTTCAATTTTTTTTATATTTTTGGTTAAAACAGATTATAATTGAAAGTCTATCTCATGAAATGTGAAGAAAAAGGTATTCATTGGCATGAAAATTCTATTTATAGTCATCCATTCTTTCAAAAGCCTTATTACTCGTTTTAAATGGTTTTATAATCTC
>NW_018398264.1:1439-1638 GCF_002168275.2 Theobroma umbraticum | reverse complement strand
TTAAGTTAAATTTTTTACATTTTTCATTAAAACAGACTATAATTGAATGGCTGCCTCTGAAAATGTGTAAAAAAACCAATTTATTTGGAAGAAAAGTCCATTTATAGTCTCTAATTCCTTCAAAAGCCTTGTTACTCGCTTTAATTAGTTTTATAATCTCATAATTGATTTTAATTTGAATTTTTTTATATTTTTGATT
>NW_018398264.1:0-1183 GCF_002168275.2 Theobroma umbraticum | reverse complement strand
TCGAAAGCCTTATTACTTGCTTTAAATGGTTTTATAATTTCATAATTCATTTTAAGTTCAATTTTTTTTACATTTTTGGTTAAAACATATTATAATTAAATGTCTACGTCAAGAAATGTGAAGAAAAAGACATTCATTGGCAAGAAAAGTCCATTTATACCCACCCATTCTTTCAAAACTCTTATTACTCACTTTAAATGATTTTATAATCTCAAAATTGATTTTAAGTTTAATTTTTTTTACATTTTTATTTAAAACATATTATAATTGACTATCTATGTCTAGAAACATGATGAAAAGGTATTCATTGGCAAGAAAAGTTCATTTATAGTCATCCATTCTTTCAAAAGCCTTATTACTCTTTTAAATGGTTTTATAATCTCATAATTGATTTTAAGTTAAATTTTTTACATTTTTCATTAAAACAGATAATTGAATGCCTGCCTCTAGTAACGTATAAAAAAACCCATTTATTTGGAAGAAAAGTCCATTTATAGTCTCTCATTCTTTCAAAAGCCTTATTACTCACTTTAAATAATTTTATAACCTCATAACTGATTTAAAGTTAAATTTTTTACATTTTTCATTAAAATGGGCTAAAATTGAATGCTTGGCTTGGGAAACATGTAGAAAAACCCATTTATTAGAAAAAAAAGTTCATATATAGTCTCCCATTCCTTCAAAAGCCTTACTACTCGCTTTAAATGGTTTTATAACCTCATAATTGATTTTAAGTTGTATTTTTTTACATTTTTGGTTAAAACAGACTATAATTGAATGTCTACCTTGAGAAACATGAAGAAAAATGCATTCATTGGCAAGAAAAGTCTATTTATAGTCACTCATTCCTTCAAAAGCCTTATTACTCTCTTTAAATGGTTTTATAATCTCAAAATTGATTTTAAATTCAATTTGTTTTACTTTTATGATTAAAACAAATTATATTTGAATATTTATATCAAGAAATATAAAGAAAAAGGCATTCATTGGTAAGAAAAGTCCATTTATAGTCATCCATTCCTTCAAAAGTCTTATTACTCACTTTAAATAGCTTTATAATCTCAAAATTAATTTTGAGTTGAATTTTTTACATTTTTTATTAAAACAGGTTGTAATTGAATGCCTACCTTTGGAAATGTATAGAAAAACCTATTTATTTGGAAGAAAAGTCTATTTATAGTCT
>NW_018398263.1:2408-2528 GCF_002168275.2 Theobroma umbraticum | reverse complement strand
ATAATTGAATGTCTGCCCGGAAAAACATGCAAAAAAAGTCATTCATTGGGAAGAAAAGTTTATTTGTAGTCACTCATTCCATTAAAAGGCTTATTACTCGCTTTAAATGGTTTTATAATC
>NW_018398263.1:1777-1905 GCF_002168275.2 Theobroma umbraticum | reverse complement strand
TGAATGTCTACCTTGAGAAACATGAAGAAGTAAGCATTCTTTGACAAGAAAAGTCCGTTTATAGTCACTTATTTCTTCAAAAGTCTTATTACCCGCTTTAAATGGTTTTCTAATCTCATAATTGATTT
>NW_018398263.1:1623-1767 GCF_002168275.2 Theobroma umbraticum | reverse complement strand
TTTTTTATATTTTTCTTTAAAACAGACTATGATTGAAAGCCTGCCTCAAGAAATGTGTAGAAAAAGCCATTGATTGAGAGGAAAAGTCCTTTTATAGTCACCCATTCCTTTAAAAGGTTTATTACTCGCTTTAAATAGTTTTAT
>NW_018398263.1:1121-1261 GCF_002168275.2 Theobroma umbraticum | reverse complement strand
ATGAACTATAATTAAATGCTTGCCTTGAGAAATGTGCAAAAAAAGCTATTCATTCAGAAGAAAAGTCATTTATAGTCGCCCACTCTTTCAAAAAGCTAATTACTCGTTTTAAATTGTTTTATAATCTCATAATTGATTTT
>NW_018398263.1:679-791 GCF_002168275.2 Theobroma umbraticum | reverse complement strand
AGTTGAATTATTTTATATTTTTTGTTAAAATAGACTATAAGTGATTGTTTGTCTAGAAAAACATGTAGAAAAAGCCATTCGTTGAGAAGAAAAGTTCATTTATAGTCACTCA
>NW_018398263.1:0-149 GCF_002168275.2 Theobroma umbraticum | reverse complement strand
AAATAGTTTTATAGTGTCATAATTGATTTTAAGTTCAATTTTTAGATATTTGTTGTTAAAATAGATTATAATTGAATGTCTGCCTGGAGAATCAAGCAAAAAAAGTCATTCATTGGGAAGAAAAGTTTATTTATAGTCACTCATTCCAT
>NW_018398262.1:902-1062 GCF_002168275.2 Theobroma umbraticum | reverse complement strand
ATGGTTTTATAATCTAATAATTGATTTTAAGTTGAATATTTTTACATTTTTATTAAAACAGGCTATAATTGAATGTTTACCTCAAGAAATGTGAAGAGAATAGCAATCATTGGCGAGAAAAGTCTATTTATAGCCTCTCATTCCTTAAAAAGCCTTATTA
>NW_018398262.1:627-763 GCF_002168275.2 Theobroma umbraticum | reverse complement strand
CACTTTAAATGGTTTTATAATGTCATAATTGATTTTAAGATGAATTTTTTTACAGTTTTCATTAAAATACACTATAATTGATTGTCTACCTCAAGAAACATGAAGAAAAACACATTCATTGGTAAGAAAAGTCCAT
>NW_018398262.1:279-392 GCF_002168275.2 Theobroma umbraticum | reverse complement strand
TGATTTTAAGTTGAAATTTTTTACATTTTTCATTAAAATAGACTATAATTGAACTTCTACCCTAACAAACGTGAAGAAAAAAGCATTCATTGATAAAAAGAGTCTATTTATAG
>NW_018398262.1:0-128 GCF_002168275.2 Theobroma umbraticum | reverse complement strand
GCATTCATTGGTGAAAAAAGTCTATTTATAGCCTCTCATTCCTTCAAAAGCCTTTTTACTTTCTTTAAATGGTTTTATAATCGAAGAATTGATTTTAAGTTAAATTTTTTTACATTTTATATTAAAAC
>NW_018398261.1:14526-18910 GCF_002168275.2 Theobroma umbraticum | reverse complement strand
GTTTATAATCAAATAATTGATTTTAGTTAAATTTTTTTACATGTTTGGTTCAAATAGATTATAATTAAACGACTGCCTCAAGAAACGGGAATAAAAAGGCATTCATTGGCAAAAAAAAGTCCATTTATACTTACCTATGCCATTAAAATCATAATTACTAGCTTTAAATAGTTTTATAATCTCGTGATTGATTTTAAGATGAGTTTTTTTACATTTTTAGTTAAAACAGATTATAATTGAATGTCTACTTCAGGAAACATGAAGAAAATGCTATTCATAGGTAAGAAAGGTCGATTTATAGTTACCCATACTTCAAAAGCCTAATTACTTGCTTTAAATAGTTTTATAATGTCATAATTGATTTTAGGTTGAATTGTTTTATATTTTTGGTTAAAACCAATTATAATTGAATGACTGCCACAAAAAACGTGAAGAAAAAGGATGTCATTAGCAAGAAAAATCGATTTATAGTCACCCATATCTTTGAAAGCCTTGTTACTCGCTTTAAATGATTTTATAATCCCATAATTGACTTTTTATTTATTTTTTTTACATTTTTTGTGAAAAAAAATTATAATTGAATGTCTAACTCAAAAAACCTAGGAAAAAAGCTATTCATTGGCAAGAAAAGTCCAATTACAGTTACCCATGCCTTTAAAAGCCCAATTACTTGATTTAAATAGTTTTATAATCTCATAATTGATTTAGGTTGAATTTTTTTACATTGTTTGTTAAAATTGATTATAATTGAATGTCTACCTTGGAAAACATGAGGAAAAAGTCATTCATTGACAAGAAAAGCCCATTTATAGTTACCCATTCCTTCAAAAATCATTATTACTCGCTTTAAATGGTTTTATAATCTCGTAATTAATTTTATGTTAAATTTTTTTACATTTTTAGCTAAAACATATTATAATTGAATGTCTACCTTGGGAAACATGAAGAAATAACTATTTATTAGTAATAAAAGTCCATATATAGTCACCCATACCTTTGAAAGCTTTATTACGCGATTTAAATAGTTTTACAATCTCAAAATTCATTTTAAGCTGAATTTTTTACATTTTTTGGTCAAAACAGATTATATTTCAATATCTGCCTCAAGAAACATGAAGAAAAGGGCTATCATTGGTAAGAAAAGTTCATTTATAGTCACTCATGCCTTAAAAAGCATTATTACTCACTTTAAATAGTTTTATATTGTCATAATTGGTTTTAGGTTGAATTTTTCAATATTTTTGGCTAAAACAAATTATTTTTGAATGTTTGCCTTAGGTAACATGAAGGAAAAGCCGTTCATTGGCTAGAAAAGTCCATTTATAGTTCCTCATGCCTTCAAACTCCTAATTACTCGCTTTAAATGATTTTATAATCTCATAATTGATTCTGGGTTGAATTTATTTACATTTTTGGTTAAAACATAATGTAATTGAATGTTTGTCGTGGGAAACGTAAAGAAAAAGCCATTCATTAGTAAGAATAGTCCAACTATAGTCACCCATACCTTCGAAGGCCTAATTACTCACTTTAAATGGTTTTATAATCTCATAACTGATTTTAAGTTAAATTTTTTAACATTTTTGGTGAAAATAGATTACAATTAAATATCTGCCTCCAGAAACATGAAGAAAAAGGCTATCATTGGCAAGAAAAGCCCATTTATAGTCACTCATTCCTTTGAAGGCCGTATTGCTTGCTTTAAATGGTTTTATAATCCCATAATTGATTTTATGTTAACTTTTTTTACATTTTTTTGTTAAACTAGACTATAATTGAATGTCTGCCTTTAGAAACATGAAGAAAAACCATTCATTGGTAAGAAAAGTCCATTTCTAGTCACTCAAGCATTCGAAAGCTTAACTATTCGCTTTAAATAATTTTATAATCTCATAATTGATTTAAGGTTGAATGTTTTTATATTTTTAGTGAAAACAGATTATAATTGAATGTCTATCTTGAAAAATGTGGAGAAAAAGACATTCATTAGCAAGAAAAGCTCATTTATAGTCACTCAAGCCTTTGAAAGCCTTACAAGTCTTCGAAAGCCTTATTACTCGCTATAAATGGTTTTAGAATCTCATAATTGATTTTAAGTTGAATTTTTTTAAATTTTTGATGACAGTAGATTATAATTGAATGTCTACATTAAGAAACGTGAAGAAAAATGCTGTCATTGGCAAGAAAAGTCCATTTATAGTCACCTATTCCTTTGAAAGCTTTATTACTCGCTTTCAATGGTGTTATAATCCCATATATGATTTTATATTGAATTTTTTTACATTTTTTGTTAAAACTGACTATAATTGAGTGTCTCTCTCAGAAAACTTGAGGGAAACGCCATTCATTGGCAATAAAAGTCTGTTTATAGTTACCCATGCCTTCAAAATCATAATTACTCGCTTTAAATGGTTTTATAGTCTCATAATTGATTTTGGGTTGAAATATTTTACGTTTTTGATGAAAACAGATTATAATTGAATGTTTACCTTGGGAAACATGAAGAAAAAGTCATTCTTTAGCAAGTAAAGTCCATTTATAGTCACCCATGCCTTTGAAAGGCTTATTACGCGCTTTAAACAGTTTTATAATCTTATAAATCATTTTAAGTTAAATTTTTTACATTTTTGGCTAAAATAAATTATAATTGATTGTCTGCTTCAAGAAACGTGAAGAAAAAGGTTACCATTGGCAAGAAAAGCCCATTTATAGTCACCCATTCCTTTGAAAGCCTTATTACTCACATTCAATGATTTTATAATCCCATAATTAATTTTGTGTTGAATTTTTTTACATTTTTTATTAAAACAAACTACAATTGAGTATCTGTGTTGGGAATCCTGAGGAACAAGCCATTCATTGGCAAGAAAAGTTCATTTATAGTTACCTATGCCTTCAAAAGCCTAATTACTTACTTTAAATGGTTTTATAATCTCATAATCGATTTTAGATTGAATTTTTTTACATTTTTTATTAAAACTAATTATAATTGAATGTTTGCCTTGGGAAACATGAAGAAAAAGCCATTCATTGGCAAGAAAAGTCCAGTTATAGTTACCCATGCCTTCAAAATCGTAACTACTCGCCTTAAATTGTTTTATAATCTCGTAATTGATTTTATGTTGATTGTTTTTATATTTTTGGTTAAAATAGATCATAATTGAATGTCTACGTTGGGAAACTTGAAGAAACTATCATTCATTGGCAAGAAAACTCCATTTATAGTCACCTATACCTTTGAAAGCCTTATTACGCGCTTTAAATGGTTTTATAATCTCATAATTAATTTTATATTGAATTTTTTACATTTTTTGTTAAAACAGATTATAATCGAATATTTGCCTGAAGAAACATGAAGAAAAAGCGATTCGTTGGTAAGTAAAGTCCATTTCTAGTCAGCCAAGCATTCAAAAGCTAAATTACTCGCTTTAAATGATTTATAATCAAATAATTAATTTTAGGTTGAATTTTTTTACATGCTTGGTTCAAACAAATTATAATTGAATGACTACCTAGAGAAACATGAATAAAAAGGCCTTCATTGGTAAGAAAAGTCCATTTCTAATCACCCAAGCATTCGAAAGCCTAATTATTCACTTTAAATGGTTTATAATTAAATAATTGATTTTAGTTAAATTTTTTTACATGTTTGGTTCAAACATATTATAATTAAATGACTACCTCAAGAAACATGAATAAAAAGGCATTCATTAAAAAAAAGTCCATTTATAGTCACCTAAGCCTTCGAAAGCCTTATTTCTCCCTTTAAATGGTTTTGTAATCTAATAATTGCTTCTAGGTTAAATTTTTTTATATTTTTGATTAAAACTGGTTATAATTGAATATCTACCTTAAGAGACATGAAGAAAAATCCATTCATTAGCAAGAAAAGTCCATTTATAGTTACCCATGCCTTCAAAATCATAACTATTCATCTTAAATTATTTTATAATCTCGTAATTGATTTTATGTTGAATGTTTTTACATTTTTAGTTAAAACAGATCATAATTGAATGTCTACCCTAGGAAATGTGAAGAAACTGTCCTTCATTGGGAAGAAAAGTCTATTTATAGTCACCTATACCTTTGAAAGCCTTATTACGCGCTTTAAATGATTTTATAATCTCATAATTAATTTTATATTGAATTTTCTACATTTTTGGTTAAAGTAGATTAGAATTGAATATTTGCCTTAAGAAACATGAAGAAAAAGCCATTCATTGGCAAGAAAAGTTTATTTCTAGTCACCCAAGCATTCGGAAGCCAAATTACTCGCTTTAAATGGTTTATAATCAAATAATTAATTTTAGGTGGAATTTTTTTACATGCTTGGTTCAAACAGATTATAATTGAATGATTGCCTTGAGAAACATGAATAAACAAA